>NW_026059392.1:0-73435 GCF_023721935.1 Panthera uncia
TGTCAAATATAGCTATAAAGTGAATAAAAATAAATAAGTAAAGAATCCATTGGTTTTAGCAACAACAAAGTTATTTCTCACCTTAATGAGAACAATTTTATTCATATTATAGAAAAAGAAGCAGATAATCCTGGGTCAAGGAAAGAGTGGAAAGTAAGGATGTGGAAAGAATATAAATTACACTTTAAAAAAGTATGGGTGTGGTGTGCCTGGGTGGCTCAGTGGGTTAAGCGTCTGCTTGGGTCATGATCTCACAGTTCGTGAGTTTGAGCCCAGTGTCGGGCTCTGTGCTGACAGCTCAGAGCCTGGAGCCTGCTTCAGATTCCGTGTCTCCCTCTCTGCCCCTCCTCTGCTCATGCTCTGTCTCTCTCTCTCTCTCAAAAATAAATAAACATTAAAAATTTTTTAAAAAAATTAAAAAGTATGGCTGTGAAGGAGATTACTATACAGTACCAAAATGTGTGGATGTGTGTCTACATATGTGTGTGTGTGTGCCTGATATTAAAAAAAAAAAAAAATAGGAGCTTCCTCAGCTATTTGGAATAGCTGAAAGAATGAACCTACGCATAAAAGCATAATTTAAAATATAGAATAAGAAAGAGTAGCTAAACTAGATATTATTTGCCTGAAATGTTGAATACCATTGTTGAAATTAAACTTAGAAAAAGTAATTCTTTTTACAAAATATATAAGGTTGAATTCAGAGTGACAGTTTTTATGCAAAGGGGGGAAAGACCTTCACGTCAGAGTTAATATGTACGAAATACTAGTTGTATCTATCACAGCAGCCCCGAAAAGATGGGAGAGGGTCAGTACATCATTAATTTAGGGAGCCAAGATCAAAATATTTTTTTTAATTTTTTTTTAATCTTACCCATCCACCCACTAGTAATATACTTTATTTGCATATCAAAATTGATCCACGGAAATAGTAAAGATAGTATAATAATTTACATACATTTTAAGATCTCTTTTCCTCACTTTTTTCTACTCATTGTAACTACATGTAATCTTACAACAAAATATGTCTCCTTAAACTCACTTCATTCCTCCTCCTGATAAAACCTCTTCGGCTAAAGTCCCATACAATTTTTCTTACTCTCCTTTAGGCTTATTTATACTGTGGTTTTGCTAACAAAATAGAGCATTCATCAACCTACAACACAGCAGTTTGTTCAAAATAATTCGTTTTTCTTCTTGAATGTAAACAATATGTATATAGAACTTTCAATATGAGGTGAGCAATAAAAGTAACTTGGCAAGCCAGTTATTTCTAAAACTGTAATTGTAAATATAAAAAACAAACTTCCATCAACTATAATTCTTGGAATTTTTTTTTAGTGTTTATTTTTGAGAGAGAGAGAGAGAGAGAGAGAGAGAGAGAGAGAGAGAGAGGCAGAGAGAGGGAGGCACAGAATCCAGAGCAGGCTCCAGGCTCTGAGCTGTCAGTACAGAGCCTGATGTGAGGTTTGAACCCATCAACCATGAGATCATATGACCTGAGCCAAAGTCCAAAGCTTAACCAACTGAGCCACCCATGTGCCCCAATCCTTGGAATTTTTAATTGATTTAATTAGTATGCATACTTGAATACTTGTATCTACTGTCAAGATGTGCTTGATTGTAAGAGGATAAAAACTGCAAACATTTTAACATTGTATCAGTGAACAAAATATTAGAATATGACAAACCAATATATTTATTTCCTACAAAGGAGGAAGTGAAAAAACATCATCTTAAACAAACTTCCCCAACCTACTACGAAATACTAAAATAAATAAAAATAATGGATCCTTTTGGGGCTTGGAATCCTATTTTCAGAAGTAATCTTTTTTGAAAGCAATGGGCATGCTAACACTACCAAAATAGTGCAAGAAGTTAAATTTCTTCTATGTATTTTTTTAACGTTACATAATTTATTTTGTCTCTTCCCATTGTTTCCTTAAAAAATCTTTCATAAAATGTGTCAACCTGTTTTTTAACTAAAGATAAGCCTTGGAACTAGAAAAAAAAAAAAAAAGATCCTTTCGGTGATTCCTTCCTTCTTATAAAATATTCTGTTAGAGGGGTGCCTGGGTGGCTCAGTCGGTTGAGCGTCCGACCTCGGCTCAGGTCACGATCTCACCATGCAGTGAGTTCGAGCCCGGCGTCTGGTTCTGGGCTGATGACTCAGAGCCTGGAGCCTTCTTCCGATTCTGTGTCTCCCTCTCTCTCTGCCCCTCCCCCGTTCATGCTCTGTCTCTCTCTGTCTCAAAAATAAATAAACGTTAAAAAAATTTTTAAAAAATTCTGTTAGAGAGTAAAAAGAAGAGTTATAATTCTATCTTTGAATAGAGCTTATCTTTATTCATCCTAAATAAATTCCTGCTGTGTGTACAATTTTGGCAAAACTACTAGAATCTCAGCTTAATGTCGTCAGGTGTCTTTTGGGTACCCTGTTTTATAAATAAATAAATAAATAGTTAAATAAATAAATAAATAAATAAACATTGTTTAAATCAATGAATGAGTTTCATTCATTAATTAATCCTCATAAAAGTAACCATGGCCTTAGTTTTAATTTTATGAATTAAAAAAAGAAATAAAACGTCAGAGTAAGTAAATGTGAAAAAACTCCAAGTTGCTAAGTGGCTCAGTTGATACTCAAACCCAGGTCCTCTGAAATTAACTTGTGACCTTTGATCTTATAAAATCAGCATTTTAACTATCACATGACATACACTTAACCAACTCTGATAATAACTGTGATTTAACTCTGATAATACTCTGTGAAGTAAATTTTTTAATTGCCATTTTTTAAGATGAGAAAATTAATACCCCAAGATTATACAACTCAGTAAGTGATCGATTTGGGAATCAAACCCAACCACAGAAAACTACAATTTGGGACATAAATAAGTGATTTGGACATTTGGTTTCAAGGTTAAAAAAAATCTTGTCATAGGAGGCGACTATCCTATGTACCATATATTTTGCTATGTTGGTAAATCGTATTTTACTACCTGATCTTTATTTCTAATCTATCAGGTTCAGTTTATGACTGACTTTATTTGGGGGCTAAAGGGTCTTAAATTCTAGCAATGTAACAAAGAGAAATATGTTGATTTTTATAACTTTTAACTCTCTATATTATTTCTCATCTTCTTTTGAACTATGAAAATAGTTTTAAACTAAAGAAACCTTAAAAGAGACATTTTGTTGCACATTGCTGTAAGAATTTTGTGGCTGACTTCACAGCTGCTAGCCCCTGACCTCTTAAATGTTTTTTCAGCTTTATTTTCTTCCAGGAAAAAAAAAATATGAGGCAGGAAAGAGACTTTTAAAAGAAAGCCTATCTTGGAACTTATCGACTGAACAACACCTACATTTGAGCAGAAGTCCAAAAATTAGGTGAATGCCACATTACTCACTGCCTACCCACAAAGGTGAAGCCCTTTACAGCCCAACCCTAGGAGAGTGAGTCGGTGTGGGACGGACCTTAAAAGTGGCTCATTTTCTATTGTCCCTTTCTCCAAAGGAAGGCCCTAGCATGTGGGTATTCCTTTGTCCAACTCAGTCACTGGAATTTGATGAGTGTTGTTGGCACCATATCTTACCACACTGGCTACCCTGACTTCCTCAATGACTATGTTACAATAAGGAGGGAAAAACTTAAAGAAAGAAGGAAGGAAGGAAAGAAGGAAAGAAGGAAAGGAAGGAAAGAAGGAAGGAAGGAAGGAAGGAAGGAAGGAAGGAAGGAAGGAAAGAAGGAAGGAAGGAAGGAAGGAAGGAAGGAAGGAAGGAAGGAAGGAAAGATGGCAAACCTGACTAATCGAGCCCACTGATCTTAATGTTGAACTGTTGAATTTACAGGATTAATGAGGCCATTGAAAGAAGAAAACAACATATTTCAACTTAGGGTGGATAAGGCATAAAGCATTTTTCCTACCCCTGCTAGCATCACTTGCAAATTTGATTGTATTTATGCCTGCAGAGAAGATCCCTAGGCTTTGAGGATAGGGCCAAAAAGAGCTTTGGGACGTTTTGTGCCTCTGAAATGTGCATATTGGGTCTTTGGGTTTTCAGGGAAAGGTGGAATTTTGAGGATGTTTAAGGGTTTTGAGTACTGCTTGCTTTCATTCTTCTTCTGGCTTAAAATTTCCTTCCATCCTTCCTTCCTTCCTTCCTACCTTCCTTCCTTCCTTCCTTCCTTCCTTCCTTCCTCCCTCCCTCCCTCCCTCTTTTTCTTTCTTTCTTTCTTTCTTTCTTTCTTTCTTTCTTTCTCTCTCTCTTTCTTTCTTTCTTTCTTTCTCTCACAGAAGTTGCAGTTTCTGTTTAGAAGTTAACTTAATTTTTTCTGCATGCTATCTTAGTAACCTAATACAGGAAGAATTTGGAAAGCTAATACAGGAAGTAAATAAGCCTCAATAATTCTGTTAATTTAATACTCTGAAATTGTTTCTGAGCAACCATAGGAGAAATCATGCAAAAATGTAAGCTTTTAAAAGTCTCCTGATTTAAATATTATTGTTTCAAGACCAAGATGGGAGATTGGGCGTACCTACTTTCCTCTCCCCCCAAAACCCTTTAAAATGATAAAAAATCTATATTGAAATGATCATTATTAGGGGATTGTTCATCTTATTTAATCATTATTTCTCAAAGCATTGTCAGAAGGCTACTTGGGAGCACTTCCCTGATGAAGAGCCAGAGAGGCATTCACACAGAGAGGTGGTATGGAGGAAAGAAAGGAGTGTTGGATTACACAGATAGGATAATTAACTGAAGGACTGCTTATAAAGCAAATGGGACTACCTTTCCCTATTTCATGTGTATCAGCAAGCTAGTTGTAGCATCTGATCCCAACACAGCCTTGAGAATTGGTTTTTGAACAAAGGGAGAGATTGTCCTGACTGGTGGGGGAGGGGTAGATTTAAGGACAATAGGGTTTTGAGATAATTCTGGAATACCACAAAAGGAGCAGAAAAGAAAAAATAGATAGGAAATCTCAAACCATGCCCTCCTTACTTCTACTATAAATGAGAGCCTAAGCCCATCTGTCCTCTCCCCAGTTAAGGTCAGAAAGAAAAGCTTGCCTCTTGACAAGACCCATGCACTTATAGAGCACAGAGTTCAGCTTTGTTATTCAGTATCTTTGTGTCAAAGTGGGGATGGGTGGGGGGAGGGGAGTGAGTGGGGCATTTATTTGTAATTTATTCAATAAATAAAATATTTACTGTCAAGTGTGTTCTACACAGTGGTAATATTGCAGTAAATAATGCAAAGATCCTGCCCTCATGGACCATACATTACATTCTAGTAAGGAAACATGCATTAAACAGATAAACCCAACTTCTATACTCTAATTACATATTGCTAAGTAAGAGAAAGAAAAACAAAGCAGGATAGGGAGTCTATCAATGAAATGGGACTGTGGCGATGGATAGTGTGGTCAGGAAAGACCTGTTGAGGAGGTGATACTAAACAGAAACCTAAAAAAATTAAAGGGAGAGCCATACAGAGGAAGAACATGCTAGTCAAAGGAAAACTGTTGTTTCGAAAGGTCTAGAGCTAGAGTGAAATCAGTGTGTATAAGGATCAACAAGGCCAATGTGTAAGCAGTGAATTGCATACTCCAGAAACTCATGAAAACTTCCTGTGTTCATCCACATCATCCCTTATGTACAAATTTGAATAATCAACCATGGATCAAGAGATCCTTAACAAAACCAAAATTGTGAAATAGAAAGACCAAGATTAAGGAACATCTAAACCCTGGTGAATAGGGGGTTGTATAAGGGGAAATGGATTCTTAAAATTTTTAATTTTAAGTAAAAATGCTAAGATAGCCATAAAATAATAATAGGTAGCTATTAAAAAGAGACCAAGATTGAGATCTTAGAAACGAAACTGATGTGGGGCCGCTAGCAAACAGTCAAGAAAGAATTCTTGAGATATTTTCAGTGCAAAAAGGTGCTTTCATTATAGCATGGGGACAGGACCCGTGGGCAGAAAGAGCTGCACTTTTGCTGTATGAAGCTGGTGGTTATATGCTTAGTATTCAAGGGGGAAGAGATGTGTAGGGAGTATTAGATCATATATGTCTTCTTCAAGTTTCTAGTTGAAAAACTACTTTTGCAAGATTTCTCTGGTGCTTATCATTCAGTTTGATATTAGCTATCAGTGAAATGTACAGGCAGTCATGAGACCCTTTAAGAATGTAGCAACCAGTAAGTATTTGATCAGAACTATGCAGGCTATAGATCATCTTTCTGGGCTAAAGGTGAACATTTTTCTGCTTCTGTCAAAACTATTAGAATACTGCTTTTAACTTTTATACACATAACCCTGTACTTATAGAACTATAAATATTCTTTTTTATGAAGTACAACTGGTAAAATATTCCTATAAGCTAATCAGAGTAGACTGATCTGAGCCCAAAACATAAGGAATGGGTTTCAAAAGAAAAAGGTCAGTGTATTAGGCATTGTTTTTTCTTTCTGTTGTGCTGATATGTTTTCAGGCACACACCAATCACACACTCAATTAGGACCATGATTAGATATTAGCTTTTTATATTTAAAGGCCAAGCCAAGTTCTTAGCTTTATTCCAGTGATTCAAATACTGTATTTGGAAACAAAAACAATAGGGTACAAATGTAAGTATTCAGACTCACTTTGAGCATTTGAGACTTTAACAAAGTTACCAGGAAAAAAAAAGTTCTCCTTTTTCTCTGAAAACTAATGACCATTCTAGTAGAGTAGGGGAGGGTGACACAGGGCAAGCACCTAGGGAAAATACAAAATGTTGCTAAAATTAATATCTCATATTTAAATTATTCTTGAAGACTATCCCCAGATTTGTCTTGAAGACTATCCCCAGATTTGTCATTCATTCTGGGGTGCCTTTGCTTTCCTTCTACTTTTTCATCGATTACCTGTATTTTACCTTACCTTCAAAACCTAGGGCAAATTTTATTTGTATATAGCTATTGCATGAAGATTTATTAGAGCACTTAGATTTTTTTCTTTAATCATGTTAAGGTTTGTGATTAAGGTTATGAATTTGCCCATTTTGTAATACGCCATTAGATTAGCACTTTAGCACAGGTAGGATAGGCAGGATCTACTTTTTGGCCACAAATGACTGGCCACAATGCTGAAATTTTGCCAATAGAAATGTGTTCTATTGGAATAAACATTATTTCCTCCAGTCAGTTCAATTAAAATGCAAATACCACAGATGATATAATATGTTAAATCTTTCACAATGTCTTGCCACTGTCTAGTCAGATGGCTTTCCTCAATAACAGTAAGGGCAATTAAAGGATGCACACACTTTCAAAGTATTTGTTAGCCTGAGAATATTTAGCAATGAACAACAGAAAGGAAAAACTTTGAGGGTGACTGGGTGGCTCAGTTGATTAAGTATCTGACTCTTGATTTCAGCACAGGTCGTAATCTCATGGTTTGTGAGTTTGAGCCCCGTTTGTGAGTTCGAACCCTGCATCAGGCTTTGTGCTGGTAGTGTGGAGCCTGCTTGGGATTGTGTCTTCCTCTCTCTCTGCCCCTCCCCTGCTTGCTCTCTCTCTATCTCTCTCAAAATAAATAAAAATAAACTTAAAAAAATACAAAACTTTGAATTAGTAGATAAAAATCCAAAAAAAAAAAAATTTATGTACACCTGTGGGCGACTACCTACTACAAAATTTTCCAAGTGGTAATTTTAGTTTCTTACACTGGTCTATAATTTTATCTTCTGGATGTTTTTTGTGCCTAACAAAACTGCAACTTTGTTTAAGGGAAATCTACCGTAAGCCAAATATTGTTTCTATGATAGTATTTAGACACATAAGAATTAAGAATAATGCTTGTTATTTTAAAATGTTTTGCTTATTTTTACTTTCCTACAATATGACTAATAAAATAGTGTGAACAATATGGTGTGTAATTACTTATAATCAGTATTGCTATAAATTTTATAATAAACTGTCATTACCATGTGCCTTAGTCCACTCAGGCTGCCATAATAAAATACCAGAGACCGGGTGACTTAACCAACAGAAATTTATTTCTCACAGTTCTGGAGGCTGGAAATTCAAGATCATGGTGCTAACCAATCCATTTCCCAGTGAAAACTCTTCCTAGTTTGCAGACATCTGCCTTCTTATTGCTTCCTTACATGGCATGTGTCTCTCTATCTCTCTCTTTCTCTCTCCCTCTCTCTCTGTGTGTCTGTGTGTGAGAGACAGAGAGAGACACAGACAGAGAGAAAGAGACAGAGAGAGAGAAAACTCCCTCTCTGGTGTCTAGTGTCTTAAAAAAGAAAACAAAACATTAATCCTATTGGATCAGAGCCTCATCCTTATAAGCACTTTTAACCTTAATTACTTCCATTAAGGCCCTATCTCCAAATATTATCACATTGCTGATTAGACTTTCAACATACAAAATTTGGATGGACAAAAACATGCAGTCCATAAGACTATGTAAGTGTTGCACAAGACTCAGGGATATTCTAATGTTCATTGAATAATAAGTATTAAACATTGCATCCTAAGGTCCAATAAGAGATATTACTAAAATTAATATTTCTTATTAAAATTATTAACATTTAACAGATGTTTGATGTCTCTTGGTGTCTCTTGGTGTCTCTTGCAGTTATGGAGAAAAATGAGGAGGAGAATACTTATGGTAACATTCTCATAATTATTATCATTTTAAGTGATATTTTGGAGAATACAATGAGAACTCATAAAGTAATGAATCCCAAAAGGGATTCTACACTAAATGTAGATTCAATAGGATAAGTCTAGTAACTCTTACCTTAATCTATTTGGCTAGATATCCAGTCAATTTTAACTATTTTTTAAAGTTTATTTATTTTGAGACAGATTGAGAGAGAACAAGTGGGGGAGGGGCAGAGAGAGGGGGAGAGAATTGCAAGCAGGCTCTGAGCTGTCAGCACAGACCCTGACACAGGGCTGGATCCCCAGACATGGGGCTGAATCCCACGAACTGTGAGATCATGACCTGGGCTGACATCAACAGTCTGATGCTTAACCGACTGAGCCACCCATGTGCTCAGTTTTAACTATTTTTTAAAGTTGTGTTTCTAATGGAAAATTCGATGGGTGCCTGGGTGGTTCAGTCGGTTAAGCATCCGACTCTTGATCTCAGGGTCATGAGGTCAAGCCCTGCATTGAGCTCCACGCTGGGTGTGAAGCCTACTTAAAAAAAAATGTAAGTAAGTAAATAAATAAATAAGTAAAAGAAAATTATAATTTTTTTGTAGGGGTGAGAAGGGAGACTTTCAAAACCCTAATTCCCCAACAGTTGTGCATGATGTAAGAGCAATCTAGAACTCTCTATAAACCACACTGTGAAACAAGATATCTCAGAGTTGAAAAGAGGTTGGCCCACCATGGAACCTCTATAGTGAGGGCTAAGATGACCTTGTAATAGAAACTGCTGAGTACCGAATTGAGAATGCAGCTGAGTTCAGAGTGTCCCCCAATATAAGGCCTAGTTAACCAGTAAGAGGGAAGGATTGATGGGACACCCATGGTAAGCACACAGACCATAGACTTCACCAACCTCAAATGAGATCAGATAATTAAAGGAGTTTGTCCCATCTCTTTTCCTAGGCAAAAGATGAACTCATTTAATCATCACAAAAACTCCAGGAAGTAATTATAATTATATTTCCCAGATCAAGATGGGGAAATAGAAATTCAGAGAGATTAATTAACATGGCTAAATAATTGCTAAAAGATTCCAGCTTATTCAAAAATAATACCCAATTTTCTTATTTCATTTCCATCTTTGTTCTACCTCCTACATGAGACTGTTACTGTGTATCCCTATTTTATGACATTTTTGGCTTAATTAAATCTGTGAATTTAGACCATGTTTAATTATTCTTGAAGAAGTCAAAAAAGCATTTTCAGAGGCAATATGTTCAAGGTATTTAAGAAATACATAAAAAGGAAAATGTTTTAGGAAGCAGAAAAAAAAATGTGCTATTTAAAGTCCCTCCACTGGACAAGTATGATTTAATTAAAAAAAAACTAATTTAAGGGGTGCCTGGGTGGGTCAGTGGCTTAAGCATCTGACTTTGGCTCAAGTCATGATCTCACAGTTAATGTAATTTTCGAAGTTGTCACTTTTTTGTCCTTTAAAAGGAGGATGCAATTTATTTTTGCAGTAAATAATTTATTTAATATTACTCACATTCTAACTTTTACTTTTCAACTAATGTTATCCATTAGTGATGTTGTCAACATATTTTGATAAAATTGTTTTGAATGAATTCCTGCTACACGAAGGGTAATACATAGTCACTAGTTTCATAGACACCCTGCTGAAATCTCCATGGGATTTTCAAATTTGAAAAAACTATCCTGTTTTCTTGCCAAAAATATATATATAATTAAGCTGTTTTTTATGAATTTTGTTCAGTGCCTATTGAGTTAGTTTCCTCAAATGATATATAAATCTAAATGCTTCCATTTACTATTAATGCTTTAATTAAGCATTGCCAACTGCTGTGGCATTTTACACATGCCCCAATAGGTTAGTAACTTAAATAGCTCAATGTTCTTGTGCAAATACAGTTGCTTTTTGCTGCATTTGCTTTCTTTACACTTCACTTGCAGAACTTAAGGTGAAATCAGGAAGATGAGTCTTCAGAAATATTTAGAGTAAATAATTAGGCCAAACAAAAACCCAAAGATAAGCGTTTATAGCTACACAAGTGTTTGAGAAATTGGAAAAGATTTGTTTGGAACCAAGGAAAGAAAGTAGAACTCTGAGAACAATAACCACATTCACATTTTCTAAGTATTAAACAATGTAATTAAATATCTATTCAAAGAAGAGTAGAGAATGTGAGCTAATTAATGATGGTAAATGGAAATATCTGATCGTATTTGGAAACAAATTAAGAAATTTGAGTAGAAAGATAACAAAATCGAAAAGTAAAGCTTAAGTAGTATAAAATAAAAAGCAATCCTTTACTAATACAATCAACTTCAAAGAAAAGAAAAATAATTTCCTATTTCAAATATAATGTAAATTAAAAGTTTAGCAGAGATTAACTAGCAGCACTACTTCTGCTATTTCAGATTAGTAGTTGACTTGCAGTGACCAGTGCTCCATCATATATACATGATATTCAAGTTGAAATGTACTTTTTTTAATACATGAGCAAATTGAAGTCTAGACTGGTTAATATACAAACACATATTCAAAACATCAGAGTTTAGACTTTTCTACTGAATGTTTTCATTCAATGACCTTCTTTTTAAATTCATTCTTGCGAAATCTATGTTCTAACTTAGGCACTAAATAATTATGACAAAATGACATAAATGTTTTGATAGAGGTGACTTTTGGCACAAGGATTTTCATTTAGCTGTTTTAAAAGATAAAAAGGTAAGGGAAACAAAAATAATATAAAAACAGGGAGGGGGGACAAAACAGAAGAGACTCAAATATGGAGAACAAACTGAGGGTTACAGGAGGGGTTGTGGGAGGGGGAATAGGCTAAATGGGAAAGGGGACTAAGGAATCTACTCCTGAAATCATTGTTGCACTATATGCTAATTTGGATGTAAATTTAAAAAAAATACAAAATAAAACAAGTGAAAATAAAGAAAATTAATTAACTAATTAAAAATTTTAGAAAAAGATAAAAAGGTATTTATTAGCTTTGAAAAGATGGGGGAGGGTATAGCATTAATAAAAATATAGAAGTGTGAAAATGTCACCTCTTTAGAGAGTCACTGGAGTATAATGTGCATTGGAGAAATCATTTTCTTCTTTATATCTTTGTTATATCACTGCACAACAAAAATGGAGTTTTTGATATCGTAAAGCTCATAGGACATTACAGCATGTTTTTTCATAGCACCAATGAGACATGTTTACTAAATAAATTAACATTTTCAGTTTGACCCATGTGACAAGCATATTTACATCCCCACACATGGACCAAATAACTAATAACATATACAATGTGCCCTTGCTTATACAAGTGTCTATTTCAATACTCAAAGGTAAATCAACCCTAAGTCAAGCAACTAGAACCAAAAACTTCATGTCTTTAGTAAATCTAGACCCTAGCTATACTCCTTAGTTGCATAACAGAATTCTAGTGGTGACCCTCAGTCTTCTCTTTCAGGTAAATGTTCGACTGACCTGTCATCACTTTTTTTTTTTTTTTTTTTTTAACGTTTACTTATTTTTGAGACAGAGAGAGACAGAGCATGAATGGGGGAGGGTCAGAGAGAGGAAGACACAGAACCTGAAACAGGCTCCAGGCTCTGAGCTGTCAGCACAGAGCCCGACGTGGGGCTCAAACTCACGGACCATGAGATCATGACCTGAGCCGAAGTCGGATGCTTAACTGACTGAGCCACCCAGGCGCCCCTGACCTGTCATCACTTTTAACTAATAATCTACTCTTTATCATCCTATGTCCTTATCAGGTTTTGTAGCTCTTTTAACAGAAGCATGAAAGTCAGGAAAGGAAGAGAGCCTATGTGCAAAGGTATAGCCTTCTGGATGAATGGGCAGAACACCTGGGATCATTATTCATTTGAATGTCCTGCTATTCTAGGGAATTTTGAAAAGACTCATGAACAGAATCCCACATAACTTATCAAGTTTGGGGTGATAGGGGAAGAGAATAGTCTATTTAAATGACACTTTTTTTTTTAAGTATGAGTATTTTTATTTATGTGTGTGAGAGAGAGAGAGAGAGAGAGAGAGAGAGAGAGCGCGTGTGAGCTGGGGCGGGGGAGCGATGGGGGTGGGGTGGGGGAGAGAGAGAATCTCAAACAGGTTCCATGCCTAGCATGGAGCCCAATGCAGGGCTTCTTCTCCACTGTTATACTCTTCTTAAGGTAGGGATTGTGTCTTAACATCTCTGAACTTAGCACAAAATAGCCATACAATAAGTATTTTTTTAACTAATTTGAGGGAACTATTATAAATAATATACCTGTATTATAAAACATCATCAATAATACTGAATGCAGGGAAATATTATAATTAATCTAAATGTTCACTAAACAGGTTATCACACAACCATTAAAAAGATATATATTTTCATGTAATTTTTACTGAAATACCATGATACGAATTACATACAAAGTATTATACCAAGCACTTCAATTTTTTAAAGCCTAGTGACAAAATTAAAGGTTAGAAAAAGTTATACTATTACTGGTAATGTTTGGGTAGTGAGATGATAGAAGATACTGTTTTAGTTTTTCATTACCTTACTCTGCATTTAGCAGAGTTTAATATCTATAACTTTTATAAAGTGAGAACATAAAAAGATAAATTAAAAGAAGTTGCTTTTTTTAATTCCAACATCTATCAAACAAGTGTTCATTTATTTATTTTTCAGCCTGGCATCACTAACTTATTAATGACAATTTATTTAACATTCTAGTGACGTAGGTTAAAAAAAATAGAAATACAGGGGGAAGGAAAGAAAGATGGAAGTAGTAGGAAAGGCATTTACAATGTGTAAATATTAGTGTCTCACTTATAACAAAATCAAATACTTTTCAAATATTCAGCTATTTGGCAAATTTGAATGGTGTTCTCAGAAACATAAAAATACAGAAAAGAAATACTTAATTCTTTGTAAAATATACTCTGTATTACATTTCATGATATTACTTCCTTATACTCAAAATGTTCAAAATTTTTTCACTTTCTCTCTTTGCTTTTGTAAATTTGATATTGTGCCAAGAGGAACATCTTCCAGCTGAACAAATACATTTCTTCTTAGTTCAATGGAGCATTGAAATGTACACTGCAAATAATTTGAAAATAATTTACAGTTTTGGCCCAAACACTAAGTAAATTTTTTTTGAAGACTTGCCAGTTCCCCTCTACCTGGTTAATCAATTTTTGAAAGATGTACAGCTTCATTAATGGTTTCCCATTGCTTTCAGTACACATAAATCAAGGAAAGATTAATTTGATTTTTGATTTTTTTTGGCTTGTATGTAAAGTAATTAAGCTATGGGTGGGGTCATTATTATTCTTGCACTTGATATCACTCCAGAATGGCAAATCACTTAAATATGTAATCACTAGTATCTCCTATTTCAACCTTAAGCCTCAAAAATGGTTCTATTCGGTAATATATAATCTTTCACATGGCTTAAGAAACAGGTCTAACTAAACAACAAAAAAAAAAGTTTGCCAAAAGTACATCTGGAAACAATGTTAAAGGCATGGATTTGTATGTACAGAATCTTGTAGGAGGGGTATATTTCTACATAAAAAGCATACCTTCATTCTATTGTTTCACTTAAGAATCAATTCTAACTTTTCAATGTTCAGTAACAGTTTAATATCAGTTGTCACTTTAGGGGAAGCAAATACTGTCATTGTATACTCAAGTTAATTACAGTGACGGATGTTGGGTTTCATTTCTTGGTATCATCTAGTTAAGAAAGAGCAAATGCAGAATGTCAGTTTATGGAAATTGTGTACGTAACAGACTGAGGTTTCTCGGTATGTTCCTACTGCAGCCAGTTGAAATGCTTCCATTCCTCCCCTTGAGTGTAATAAGAGAACGCTTTTCAGGCTTTGAGGCTGCAAATGCAAACCTCTTCAGTTGTATCTTTAAAAACAACTATCAAATAACTCTCTGGTATGCTCCATTTTTCTCTTCTACTCAGAATTTGTCCTTTTCTTATATCTTTTTATTTAGTTTGGCCTTCATCCCAATATCTGTCTCCTCAGCTGGTACCAATTTGACTCCTAGGTTCTCCAGAACAATATGTGCTTCGATAAGCCAGCTGGCCACAGAAATCTGATTTTGACAATTACTGACACAATCAGTTGCTGCCTGTCTCATTCCAAATGTGCAGGCACTCCCACACCTGGAAATATACATATTAATGATACCTTATTTTTTTCTGGAGGGCATTCTCTGATGATGGAAAAGAGAAATCCTTGAAAATCTCAATCAGTGATGATCCAAAATAGAAAATTCTGTTTTGGTTACTGAACAAAATAAAAACAATAAGTAAAACTGAATAAAAGTAATGAAATTCATGTACCAGTCAGCCGTATGTTCATCTACCTATGCCATCTTGCTATCAGACAGAATGAGGATTCCTTCCCCCAAAGGCTTCTCCTATTCAATCAACTCCATACATTATACTCTCTAGCCTTAAATTTCTCTTTCAATTGTAATTTTCCCTGTAATGTCAGTAGTTAGATATTCTTAAGTCTTGCCTATTAAATAAGAAAAAAGATAACTTTTACTTAATGCCATATCTCCATCTAAATAATAGCATCTCTCCCTTCTTTTTCTTTTTATTTTTTTTTTCAACTTTTTTTTTTTTATTTATTTTTGGGACAGAGAGAGACAGAGCATGAACGGGGGAGGGGCAGAGAGAGAGGGAGACACAGAATCTGAAGCAGGCTCCAGGCTCTGAGCCATCAGCCCAGAGCCCGACGCGGGGCTCGAACTCATGGACCGCGAGATCCTGACCTGGCTGAAGTCGGACGCTCACCCGACTGCGCCACCCAGGCGCCCCACATCTCTCCCTTCTTAATCACAATTCAGCTTTTTAAAAAGTTCCCTATACTCATTCCACTGAATTATCTTCAAATCACCTCTCAATCATCAGGTTGTAATGCCTTCAGTTGCAAATAACAAAAAAGAAAAGTTGCTCAAACAACAAGTGTTTTTATTATCTCATCTAAAATAGTCCATAGTTGAATGGCAAATCCAGTAGCTTCATAATATCAGGGCTTTGTTTCCAGTTCTTCGTGATTCTCCTTGTTTTTCCCTAATGGTTAAAAGAATATTTCTGCAGTTCCAAGCATCAGGTCCCTATAAATCAATGTTGGAACAGGAAAGAAGGGTTGGAATTCCTTTTTTTTTTTTTTTAAATCAAGGAAGAGAATCCTTCCCAGAAGGCCCCAGGACATTTACCGTTACATTTAATGATAAAAACTTGGTTACATATTTTTCAGAAAAATTAATTGCCTGATATTTTCACTTAAATGTCCCAAAAGAGCTTCAAATTTAACATATACAAATATCAAACTCATCTTACAATCATCTTAATGAGTGAAACCTGCATATATTAATTTTCTGAGATAAAAAATTTGCACCTCACCACCAACATTCAATTAGACAGAAAATTATAGATTGTGTTTATTAATACTTCTTCAGTTCATCTCCTTTCCATCCTAACACCATTAATTTGGTTTAGGCAAGCATAATATCTTGGTTGAATTAGTACTGCTTGCTAAACTGATCTCCTGCTTATCATTTTGCCCCTTCTTATACATTCTCGTCATCCCTTCAGGAATTCTTTAAAAAAACCAAGTGGATCATGTCATATCCACCTATTTAAGCCATTCAATACATACTGGCAGCCTTGAAATTAAGTTCAAACCTTAGCAGGTATCTGAGGCTGTCTGTAATTTAGTCATTACCAGTGTTTCTACCTTCATTTATCTAATGTGGCCCCCAATTACACTAAATTATCTGCAGTTCTTAAATCCCCCATACTCTCTCTCTACTATGGTCACAAATTGTAGCTTCTTAGAAAGAATGATTTCCCAGATCCCAACCCCAATCGCATTTGACCTGGCTAACTCTTCCTTCAAGACTCAGCTCAGAAGACTTTCTAAGGTCTCCCAACTTTTTCCCAGTCTAGTTCAGGTACACATTCTCTGTGCCTTCACTATCATAACACTTCACTTTTTGCATTGTCATTATCTACTTTCTTATCATTTTTGTTTATTGCTTCTTAAGGCAAGGGTTGTGGTATCCTCTGAACCAAGATACTACCTAAAGCATAAAGAGTACACAGTGAAAGTTTTTGAATATGTTGTATGTAAATGCCAAGTTTTTAATGCAAAATTAAAATATATAGTCCAATAAAGATAATTTTTCTATGCGTAGGACATCTTACAAAAACAGAAAAATTAAATTTCATTTCATTATACACTATATTGAAAACAATAAAATGGTTACTTTCAGGAAAGTCTAGAATAAGAAACATAGCTATACTACAATAAATTATACTGGGATTACTTCTACCATATTCCTAACTTTTCCATTCTGAAAATAAATTCAATTCACTAAATTTAATTAATTTTTTTAGCTTTATTTCACTTTAATTTTTTATTCCTTGTTAGTTACTTCTACTTTTGCTCCTATGGTTCACCCCACTCTTATTTGTCAAGTACCTTCACCAAAAATTTGTAATTCTTCTTAGTATAGTTAGTTAGGCCTGGCCCAAGGCTGGGGATCATGATAAATAATTCAACAGACTGAAAAAGTAGTACAAGAAGACTCAGTATAAAAGACCCTTAGAAAGAAAAACAGATAACACTCAGTATCATGGTAAAACTCCACCAGCATAAATAAGGGATTAAGGGTATCTTTTATGCACAAATTTATTGAGGATTTTAAGTAAGCATTTACATTGAAAAAAATTACTTTGATTAGATTTATGCTGAAAATACGCTCTAAATATGGTTCTGTTTTGATGCTTACAAGAGAAAAGAATTTTCATTAGTTAATTAACTCATATATGGATACAATCAACAAACATAAATTAGTTGCCTACTATGATCAAGCAGTATATTAATATTGATGGTGCAAAGATAACCTAGCTGGGGAAAAAAACATAAATATAAACATTAAAGATAAACAAAAAAATATTTACAATGTAAAATAATAGTGGTATCAGCACTGGAATCACATGTTGCTACTAATGTATGTATAGAAAATCTTAGCTTTACTAATAATCCATTGTGGGTCTGTTATTTTTAAAAATGTATTTACCATGAGTACTAGTTCTTGAAGTAATGAATTCCACAGGTTTACTATTCGCTATATAAATTATTACAGTTTAAATTATCCTAAACCTTCTTTTCTGGAACTTTGAACTACCTACACCAATAATATTTGTTGCGATATCAAGTCTCAACTATGGACCAGACAAGGTGCTTAATCCTCCAACTTATATGGTCTAATTTAATCCTTAAATTTATCTTGGAAGAAAGTTATTGTCATTCCTATATTATCTATAAGAAACCAAAGCTCTCTGAGACTCAATTTAACAGTGAAGGACACTTCAAATTGCAAGTATCAGAAGTCCCAAATGAAAATTAATAAAACTAAAAGCCTTCCCAGTGCATCTTCAGTCTCTGACTTTATTGAGCAGCAGTATGCTGTGTTAGCTCTGGAATTTACATCTTCTCTTTTCAACTCAATGGGTAGTTTGAAAGCCTGGGTAGACAAAACTCTATACAATCTTCTCTTTTCGGCCACAACTCTACAGAAGCAATTGTCCCCTTGTGATGCAGGAGTATAGAACATGATGATCTTGATATTACCTGCCACCTTGCCTCTGATTGTTAGTTTGGGTAGCATTTCCATCACACAAAGACTAAGATTTCTGGTACTTCAAACATCGTAAATAGCAAGCCCTAGGCAAAATTGGTTTTTGTAGAACAAGTATATTTCCTTTTTTCCCTGCTTCCAGATAGACGAGTTTTAACTAAGCCTTTTTGATTTCTGAGTGTCTTTTACTAAGTTCAAAATGTAACTAACATACTCCAGCATGCTAAATTTTTTCTACCAAAAACAAAACAAAGCAACCATATTCTGCAGCCGTAATAGACTCATTGTTTAAATTCCATGATCTAATATGCTACTGCATATTCTAGTTAGCTATTTTACTGTAAAGAAAAAAAATTACCAATCTCCCAGCCTAGGATACAAAGTACCTCACCACTGTATATATTTTTTCTACTCAACAAGTTTTAAAATTTTAGAAAATATTACTTCTAACTTTCCTACATTCTGATATCAAAATCTGAGTGAGCATTGTTTATTACAAACACTGAAGTATAAGTACATAAATCAAAACCATCTCCAAATGACTTAGGCAAAAAAGGAATTTATTGGTTCTGAGAATTCTCGAAATAGGGCCTATCTTTGGCACAAGGGAACACAGGGCACAAATAATGTCATCAGGACTCACTTTTACACCTCCTGTCAGCAACACCTTCCCTAATGGACTTCAATTTCAGGCTACAGGTGGCAAAGAGGCAGCTGCTACAGCACCTAGCCTGGACGTCTCTCAAGTAACGCACGGTGATAGAGCACCACTTCTGCGCTAGCAGTTCCAAGAGAAGCCTCACTGCCTCTTACTTGCCCTGATCATGTCTCATGCCCACGCCTAAGCATTGTGATCTGAAGCAATACGATCCACCAGTTAACTCTGTGTAAATTCTCTTACTCCGACTCTTGAGTCAAGGATGAGAACCAATCTAAATATACAGAAAGAGAATGTAGAAGAGATAAAAGACCAAAGTAAAGTTGGGGACTTTGACTGGAAAAGGTAGAAAGTGAGGTAGAACTCCAATTAACAGAGGGCCACTACAGTAAGACTGGATAGCTAGCATGTGATTAGAATAGAACTTGAGCCTGCCTAAGTTTCTAAGAATGAACCATTCTGTAACCCTAAATCCAATAGTAAGGGCTTCTATAACTAAATCAATGATCTAATTCCTTATACCATTAATATTTTCTGGACCTTCTCTTTTCCAGAAAAATATCATAAAACCTGTTTTAAATGCATTATATTACTTTGCCTGTAATTTTTTTTTAAATGTTTATTTATTTTTGACGGAGAGAGAGAGAGCATGAGCGGGGGAGGTGCAGAGAGAGAGGGAGACACAGAATCGGAAGCAGGCTCCAGGCTCCAAGCTGTCAGCACAAAGCCCCCCGTGGGGCTCAAACTCACAGACCGGGATATCATGACCTGAGCCGAAGTCGGACGCTCAACCAACTGAGCCACCCAAGCAGCCCTGCCTGTAATTTTTTTTTTAATTTATTTATTTATTTTGAGAGAGAAAGCATGAGCAGGGGAGAGGGGAAGAGGGAGAGAGGGAGAGGAGAAGAGAGAGAGAGAGAGAGAGAGAGAGAGAGAGAGAGAGAGAGAGAGAGTCCCAAGCAGGCTCCATGCTCAGCATGGAGCCCAATGCAAGGCTCAATCCCTAGACTGCAAGATCACCACCTGTGTCGATTATCAAGAGTCATACGCTTAACCGATTGAGTCACCCAGGTGCCCCTCTTTGCATGTAATTTTTATCATTGCTACTTTTGTGTGGTGATTAACAGCAAACAAACAGTGTGTTTTCAGTTCATCTTTGGGCTTGTCAACTTCAAGAAATAGGCCCTTCTTATCTGTTACCATCCCTTAATCTAAAAGGGACAATCAAAAGAGAGTGCAAGTGAATGTCATGCTTACACAATTCCAAAGAAATAAAATTTATCAAAGTAGAAACATATTTTGATATTGGCATAAGGTTCCCCTCATTTGACCAAAGAAGTGGTAATAAAAAAGAAGCAGTGAACTAATGGTAATAGTCTGAAAAGAGAGTGGAAGAGTCGTATACTCTTGCATCAGACAATGAGAACAGGCATGAAAAATGCCCAGATGTGCACTGGTATATGTTCTGGACAACTCAGGCCTAAGGCCTACACTGAAATATAGTGGAGCAGCAGTAATGAGAATTTTTTTCAAAGTACAAATGGAAATGAGGAAGTACAAAGTAAAAATTTTATGAGTTCTCAAATTCAAATGTTGCAGTGATTTGCAAAAGCAGGGCTGGTGGCATATAAGAAGCTTGGGGATGGTGGTGCACCTGGGCCCTCAGTCGGTTAAGCATCCGACTTTGGCTTAGGTCATGATCTCACAGTTGGTGGGTTTGAGCCCTGCGTCAGGCTCTGTGCAGATAGCTTGGAGCTTGGAGCCTGGAGTCTGCTTCAGATTCTGTCTCCCTCTCCTGCTGCCCCTTCCCCATTCACACTCTGTCTCTCTTTCTCTCTCAAAAATTAACATTAAAAAAAATTTTTTAAGAAGCTTGGGGCTGGGGTGCTGGGAATTGTAATTTGAAAAGTGTATGCACTATATAATTACTTTAATCGACACACCTCACAGTTCCTTTTGGGAAAAGAAAAAGCCTTGGCATCATTTTTCTACTACGATGAGAAAATATCTTGAAATTAAATTAAATCTGAAATAATGGGTATTGAGGAGGGCACCTTTTGGGATGAGCACTGGGTGTTGTATGGAAACCAATTTGACAATAAATTTCATATTAAAAAAATAACAACAACAAAAAAAATTAAACCTGAAATAGTTTTGGACACACTCCTAATATGGAAGGTTTTCAAAAGGTTTGAAGCTCTAAAAATTGGTAAAGTGTTCTGAAATCTATTTAAGGACTATCAAAATTTCCGTGATTCATGGGGCTCACAAATTAACTAAATAAGCTACACTCCCACCCAGAGGGACATTCTCTAAATCCCTAAGCAGAAGAAAAAACTAATATTTATATAAGCGTGTGCAGTTTTCAGGGCATCTTTAAGATCCTCCAAGTGGCAAATAATATGTTTTATTGTGTTGAAATTTTCCAGTTTATGATATTGTTTCTCCTTTAATCAGAGCATTTTGTATTTATATTCTAAATATATTAGCTTTGTATGAGAGAAACGACATTTTCTAAGATTTATTTCAAGATTGGCTTCATCATTTGCCCCAGCATCTGAGAAACTTCACGTATTTCTTTAAATAAGTTAAAATTATCTTTAGTAAGCACCATTTTAATAATAAGCAACATTTTATAAAGACAATGATAAATTACTTTAAGGCAGGTTGGATAGTTCTCTAGCTTTATATCCTTCACTGGATGGCCCTCCCAACACCTAACAGAGGGCTGTACACAGTGTGAGTGCTAAGTTAATTTTTATGAGATATGATTCAGTGATTGAACACATGTGGAAAAACAATATATTACATGCCTCCAGATTTTGCCTTTGTTATCTGAAATCATAAGGTAGGCCACAGAGTTTAGTACAGATAATACGGGTACATTGTACGGTGACATATACTGCAGTAATAAGTATAACAAAATGATATATTAAGTGTAGTTAATTCAATAAATACCCACTGAACTTCTGTCATGTGTCAGGCAATATGTTAAGAACTAGGAATATATTAGTAAACAAATAAAAAACTGTGCATTCAGGATGTGATGGGCTAAGAGATGAGCAATATCTCTCCTTATTTAAAATTTTATTTTATAGAGAGAAAGAGTGCAAACAGGGGAGAGGTGTGGAGGGAGAGAGAAAGAGAGAATCCTAAGCAGGCTCCACACCCAGCCCAGAGCACAATGTCGGGCTCGATCCCACAAGGGATCCCTGGGATCCCACATGATCCCTGGGATCATGACCTGAATGGAGATCAAGAGTGGGACACTCAACTAACTGAGCCACCCAGGCACCTTGAGCAATCTCTTAATACAATGTGTTAGATGTTAGACTTTGAAAAAATATTTGTCTAATTTCTTATTAAATTTGGGTATTTTAATAAGAACAGAAATCCAGTATAGATTTCTATTGTTTTTCTCAATGGCTCAATTTAGAACAGATTTCCATTTGTTTGAAGTAGTAATTTTGAGGTTAGAATGTTTCCCTTAACCTGAAAGAAGTTCTCATATATTTATTATATAATATTACCTGTGACAACTGTTTCACAAAAAAATAGGTTGCAAAATCATAATAATTGCTCCTGCATAGAACTAATAACAGGCATTAATATTGTTTTATGCCTTAAAGCTACTTTTCCACTTTTCATACTGCTGTTGTGACTTTAGGAAACCCACATGACTTTTGGGAACCTGGGTAAATTTGACTTATATATTATAAATTCTTGCACATTGAATTGGGAAATTGGCATAGAGCAGAATATTGTCTTATCTTTTGCTACAGCTGATCCAGGAAATGTGAAATGAATAGGATTGTAGTTTACTGAAAAGACCCTTGGATTGGAAGTCAGAAATTCTGTGTTTCAGATATACCAGACGGCTTTCTTCAACCTTGCATACTCACTCTATTGCAATTGTACACTGACTTTTATTATGTTTAGTTGCTTATTACATTTATACACTATCTTTCTATCAAAGTAAACTAATCTTTTACAACATGAAATATAAATAACAGCGATGTTTTTTATTTTTTTATTTTTTTTAACATTTATTTATTTTTGAGACAGAGAGAGACAGAGTATGAATGGGGGAGGGTCAGAGAGAGAGGGAGACACAGAATCTGAAACAGGCTCCAGGCTCTGAGCTGTCAGCACAGAGCGTGATGCGGGGCTTGAACTCACAGACTGCAAGATCATGACCTGAGCCGAAGTCAGACACTTAACCGACTGAGCCACCCAGGTGCCCCATCAGCGATGCTTTTTAAATTACTGGTGAGATTATGAAAAGGAATAAAAATGGAGTAGGTCACATCTTGAAAGTTATTGTGCCACATTTTTTACTGGGCACAGTCTGCTCCAGGGACAGAAAAGGCGGGGGGGAGCCACACTTTTGTCTGAATGCTTCCTTCTAAGATATATTACTAATATTCTCAAGGAGGAGACAAGTCCAACATTGAGAAGTCGATGTCTTAGAACCCACTGTTCTAACCCAACTTTATTTTCTCCAGGGAGTGTAATGGGTTGTGGGGGGAAAGACTAACCATTTGGAACTTTCTACACATAATCTGTTTATTCATTCATTCTGCAAATATTTGTTGAGCATCTTCTATACACTCACATACAAAGATGAATAAGTCATGGTTCCTGCCATCAAGTATCTCAAAGTCTAACAACAACAAAAAAGTTTATGAAACTATTATTTTTGAAGTTTTTCTTTTGATTATTGCCTAGAATACTAGAATGGCCCTGCTCTAGAGACTATCAAGACAGAAAGGTTAATCTGTTAGTACTAGACGCATGGAAATTCTATGAAGAGAACAGCAAGAAGTAGTAACACACAGAGACAGGCAGAACAGACAGAACAGGCAGACAGACAGACAGACAGACAGACACACACACAAACACACACACACACACACACACACACACACACACACACCCCACAACAAGCCTAAGCCTACACTGAGTATGAATGTAAATTCAGGAAACAGGAAACAGGAAACACACTGAGAAGCAGAAGCTCACGTTCACGAAACTTTTTATTTAAGGCATCTGAAATGCTTGGAACTGTTCTATGAAATATGTGGCTTATGAAAAATAAAATAAAATATACAAATATAATTAAAGAGTGATGAACAAGTATTTCTCTAATAAGTTTTGAAAGTGTATTAGAAAAATTTTGAATATGTATTAGAAATATTTAAATGAATATTTAAATGATCACTGACATCAGTGAATTATCCATATTTTTACTCTGTTCCCTCGAATAAGGCTCCAATAGACAGGTAGGTGTTGGCTGGTGAATGCAGAAAATATTTTTGTCTGTGTATTTGTTTTGGGGAGAAGAGGATGAACACTTCTTAGAGAATCAACAAATCAGCTGCTTAGTAATTCTACTCCTGAACTTTTGGAAAGAATCATAACTTTCTTACAACGGTTTCAGTAAAGATTTCTTCCTAAGATTCCAGCCAACAATACTCCTCAGTCAGGTATGCTAGACATTGCTGTGAATACTGGGAAATAAACCAAGAAGAATAAATTATAACCTTAAATTGTAAGCCAAGATACACACCACTGTAAAATACTGCTCTGTAATGTTTGGCTCATGTAAAGAAGGTGTACCCTTTCAATTCACTGGAAATATAGCTGAACCACATTTTTAGGTCATTTTCTGATTAATTCCCATTTCCAGGTGAGGAATAACACAATTATAGTGGTTATCTTAGTACCTGCTTTTTCATGTCCCTCTCCCAAACAGTTCTCTTGCACCTACTTTTGATATCTCACACCTAGGTTCTTAACCTGAGTCCTCTCATTCATAATTCTTGAACTTCTGTGTTGCCTTGTTTAGCTTGGCAAAAAAGGTAGTCCATTATCTTTGATTGGGCTCCCTAGAATTACACCCTGAGAGGATTCCATGTGAGTGTGGGGGGAGGGGACCTGCTAGAGGAATGAAAAGGGAAGGAGGCTGTGTAAAGGTGCAATATTAAGTAAGTTCAGCGGAAGGTACCTTTGACTCAATATTTCAAGGAAACTCTGGAAACAGTATGGATTAATCATACCTCAGAGCTATCCTTAACAGAAGATGGAAAATTAAGACCTACTACTTGCCAGTCCTTTCAAGGGCTGCCCCCAGGGGGCGATAATTCCCAGGCATTTCTGGTTCTCAGGCAGCATAGGCTGAATTGGTTCTAACAACCTGAGGATAGTCCTCCAAAAAAGATAACAATCATGCTGGCTAGTGGGAGATAAGTCCCCTGGGAGCTTGTGCACATGAAAGTAGCAAAGGGATCCAAAGGGGATGTGGGTGGAGTATTGACAGTGTCTGCTTCATGTAAGTAATCACTATCATGTATTTAAAAATATACTTTAGACTATCAGAAAATCAGGATCTATTCCAGCATTTGTCACTAATTAAATATGTGTTTTGGGGTACTGTGTTTATAGTTTCGGTTGTATTAAAACTCTTCTGACTTAAGTCAATGAAACAGAAAGCCATCATAAACCAGATTAGCCAAATAAAGTATAATTTATCAGTTTGTATAGTTAAACCATTCTATTAGCTAGAGTTTTGCCTTATGAATCAGAGGAATTGGATGATATTAATCAGTACTACCTTTCTCTCTCATCTCTACTTTTCTTTGTGTGCCAATTCACCTTCTCCCATATACTGGGAAGCATTGCCTCTGTCAATTCTTGACTTCATTCCTCACGATTTCACCCTCCTATTCTCATGGTTCTATTTTATTTTATTTTATTTTATTTTATTTTATTTTATTTTATTTTATTTTACTAATGTTTATTTTTGAGAGAGATAGAGATTGAGAGAGAGAAGAAGAGTGCACACGTGCAAACGGAGAAGGGACATAGAGGGAAAAGAGTCAATCCCATGCAGGCTACTTGCTGTCAGTGCAGGTCTGATGGGAGGCTTGAATCCATGAACTGGGAGATCATGACCTGACCTGAGATCAAGAACTGAACACTTAACCAATTGAGCCACCCAGGTGCCCCTTTCATGGCTCTCATTTAAAATCTAGTTTTAATGTTCACTTATTTTGAGAAGGGGGGGGGTTGGGGAGGGGCAGAAAGAGAATCCCAAGTAGGTGCCATGCTGTCAGAGCAGAGCCTGACTCGAGACTCGAACCCGAATACTGGGTGATCCTGATATGAGCCACTATCAAGAGTCAAGAGTCCTAAGCTTAATCAACTGAGCCACCTGGGGAGCCCCTCATGGTTCTTATTTTAAATTGCAAGAAAGGAAAGACTTTAATTGACCAGGTTCGATGAAAGAATTTGCTGGCTCTAGAATTACTGTGGCCAGAGAATGAATTATTATATTTGTCCAGCATAGGACATGCAACCATCTTAGAAAAATCACTGTGGCCAGAAAGATGAGGTCATATAAGATTACAGCAGCTCTGATTTGGAAAATATGTTAGAGAGGGCAAAGAATAATTCCCTAAAAGAAAATAGGTCCCAGAAAACATAAGATAAGCTGACCAAAGCAAAAATACATTTCAATATCACATGAATTTCAGTTTCCTCATTAATAACATGAAGTTCAAACATTTGTTACAGTTATTTCACAAAATTATTTTAAGTGCTAAATATGATTTATCAGCAGAAGTGCTTTATAAAGTATAGAGTTTTGTTAGTGAGCACTACATGACACTCACACAGAATGTTGAACCTCTTATACCAGTTCATCTAAAATATGTTTTTATATTATTGGTAAGTACAAAAAGATGACCCTAGAGTCTTCCATGGTGGATTTTCTAAGTAAAACCCAGGTTTAATCTCCCTGAAAAACTGAGAAGCATAAATCTTGGTAGCATCCAGACTTCTTTTATTTTTTATTTTTTATTTTTTTTAATTTTTTTTTCAACGTTTTTTATTTATTTTTGGGACAGAGAGAGACAGAGCATGAACGGGGGAGGGGCAGAGAGAGAGGGAGACACAGAATCGGAAACAGGCTCCAGGCTCCGAGCCATCAGCCCAGAGCCTGACGCGGGGCTCGAACTCACGGACCGCGAGATCGTGACCTGGCTGAAGCCGGACGCTTAACCGACTGCGCCACCCAGGCGCCCCCAGACTTCTTTTAAAGACAAGAATAGGGGAACTGTTTACTGAAGGAACAGGAAGGAGCAGCTAGGCTCCTCACCAGTATTTTTATAAAAGGTATTAGGTACATCGTCTTAATAGCAGAAAAATCATCATGATATCACTCAGAAGCTGGCATAGTGCCTTTCTTGAAACAACCATAATAACAACAACCTCCAGGAGTCCAAATAAATAATTTCTTTCTTCTGAAAATAAAAAAAGGAAGGAAGGAAGGAAGGAAGGAAGGAAGGAAGGAAGGAAGGAAGGAAAAAAGGAATGAGAGAGGAGAAGGGAGGTAAAGGAAGAGAAGGGGAGGGAAGGGAAGGGAAGGGAAGGGAAGGGAAGGGAAGGGAAGGGAAGGGAAGGGAAGGGAAGGGAAGGGAAGAGGAGGGGAGTGGAGGGGAGGGGAGGGAAGGGAAGGGAAGACAGAAAGGAAGAGAAGAGATGAGGAAAGGGGAGGAGAGGAGAAGAGAGGAGAGAAGAGGAGAGGAGAGAAGAGAAGGAATGTTTTGGGGGCTCAGTTTGTCCGGTTAAGTGTCAGACTTTGGCTCAGGTCATGATCTCACGGTTCGTGGGTTGGAGCCCTGCATCAGGGTCTCTGCTGTCAGTATGGAGCCTGCTTCTGATCTTCTGTCTCCTCTCTGTGCCCTGCTGGTTCTCTCAAAATAGATAAATAAACTTTTTTTTTTTTTAAATAAATGTTTTGTACTCTTTCCTATATTTTTCCTAATTACTCAGACTAAAACTCCCATATACCATCAGTCACAAAATTTTGTTCACATTCGCAGGCTTTACTGAAGATTTGCTCTGACCTGGCTATTGATTGTTATTCAATGCAGACAGAAAGGTGATATAATCCTAACCCTTAAGGTTCTCACAGTTAAACTGGGAGGTAAAATACAAATTTCTCTCTTTCAATCTGTCTTCCTTTTTATTTCTAGGCCCCACTCCGTTTACTCCAGACTTTACCACATCATGCTTATATTACAGCAGTAACCTTGAATGGGTCTTTCTGCCTCCAGTGTTAACTTCAGCTAACACCCAGTCAGACTAATTTTTCTAAAACAATTTTTTTTTTAATTTTTTTTTTAACGTTTGTTTATTTTTGACACACAGAGAGACAGAGCATGAACGGGAGGGGCAGAGAGAGAGGGAGACACAGAATCTGAAGCAGGCTCCAGGCTCTGAGCTGTCAGCACAGAGCCCGACGCGGGGCTCGAACTCACGGACCGCGAGATCATGACCTGAGCCGAAGTCGGACGCCCAACCGACCGAGCCACCCAGGCGCCCCTCTAAAACAATTTCTATACTGTATCATTTTTCTTAAGGAAAAAAAAGACCATGTCTCTAAAATTTCAATAAGATAATGTTCATTTACTGAAATTTTAGATCTGTGGGGAAAGTTAAAGAATTAGCACTGAATTCAACTCAATTTTGGATAACTTTTACAAATAGGAGTAACAATTAATAAGCAGAAAATAATTAAAACATAAAATTCCTGGATCCTAGATAAATATTATAGGAAGTACAGTGGTCTTTATGTTACAGCACTGAGGAATAAAATAAAAATTTTGAGCAATCATAGAAACATAAGTGAGAAAGTGAAATAAAATTTTATTTGTATCTGCAAAATACTGGGAAACTGAAAGCTGAAAGATCAGTTAGGAGGCTAACGCAACTACCTAGGTAAGAATTAGTAATAGCCCAAATTTGAAAGGTGGCACTGACAATGGGAAGAAAAGTTCAGATGCAAAAGACATTATGAAAGATAAATTCATAGAACTTGATGACTGAGCCAAGGAAGAGGGATGTGTAAAAACTATTTTGAGGTTTTGGGTCGGGGAGAATACTGATACATACTACAACCAGAATAAGAAAATCAAAAAAGGAGTAAATTTGTTGAAGTTTCTTGAGAAGATACTGTGTGTTCTCTTCTCAACACATTAAATGTTCTTCAACTGGGCATCTATTGTTCTGGCCATTTACCATTCACCATGGTACTTTTAGTAGCATATGTATTTTTCTTTGGCAAACCACTGCTCCTTTCATCCTCAACTGACTCCTCCTCCAGTTACCAAATGGGCCATCAGTCTGGAAGACTGCATTGCATTTCCATAGATCCACTGATTAATTCGGGGGCATATATGACCCAATTGGAGGCAGTTTTACAAAATAGTATTTTGCTGTAACAGTTGGGAGAGAAACAAGTGCTTTTTTCACTCGCTTCTTAGCAGTTAGTATGGTGTGACTGGCGAAAATGAAGGTAAGCCAGCAAAAGGCAGTGATAAAAATGGACCGAGCCCAGTTTCTGATGACTTTGTTAGAACCTTGAATTCAGGTCTCCTGTACTTTCAGTACACGAGAAGACAAATTCCTTTTGGCCTTAAACAAGTTTACTCTGGTCTGACAATTAAAAAGCACAACAATTTCTCTACAAAAGCAATGTGCAGAAATGGAGCTCCTTATCCTACAAACAAATTGAGAAGAGAGGAGGAGGGAGGAAAGAAAATAAGAGCTTCCTGAAAAACTAAATCTTATCTTTCATGGGAAGCAAAAATACATATTTGCCCATTTTTAAAGGTAAATATCTGTTAAATTTTTTTCAATCTTTTCTCATTTCTCTAAGTATATGTCATAGTTCTATGGACATGTGCATTTGCTAAAGTATGTCATTACATTTACTTGATATTGCAATCTCCCTCAAATCCATAAGCAAGTCTTTCTCTGACATGTGTTCTTTCATAAACCCACAAATTGCTACTGGAGGGGTAATAGTATATTCCCTCTTTGGAGTGTTGGTATTTCCAAAGAGGGCCATGTCTTCATTTGTACCCTGCCTTTTCCATTAGAATTCCAGGGAACGAAACCCCAGAATCAAAAGTAGAAAGATGAATGCTTGAGTAACCGGCATCATCAGCACATGTGGTATGCTTCATTTGATACTTTCTTTAAAAAGTAAAACCAAAGTCTACATTTTTTTACTAAAATGACTAGTTCTTGTCTTTCCAGGAGCTGATCTGTTCTTTTATTTTTATAGACTACTGTTATTCTTTCAATAAATTATTTTTTCTTGCTTAAGTAAATAATTTGCTTGCAAAATATATAATAATAATTAAATTAATTTAATATTTAATTGTAATTAAATATTATATTAAATGTATTGTGTATTATATTAAATATTTTAAAGTTAAATATTTTAATTATAAATTGCATAGTTAAATAAATATAATTATATCTATCCTAGAATGAATTAATAAACAAAAATATGTAAAAAAATTTCTGCACATATATGTACTCTGCTAATATATGTTTTATGCAAAAACAGATTTATAGAACTATATCTTGCAAATAAAAGATGACAATGGATACAGTTCAATTACTTTTCAATGAAATGATGTTTTCTTGTCTTTAATGCAAAAGAGAACTTAATATTTGAATTAATCAATCAATCAGGAAAAAGGATTTAATAAGTTTCAGTTTTTCAGCATTACAAGTTATTTAGAATAATTACATCATAAAGCCCCTTTATTACCAAATACACAACCTAGGTAGTGATAGAAAATAAATGGAAGAATTAAGAAGGCAACATTAAGCTGAAGGGAAAACATTGGCAAGTACATAAGCTAAAATAGCCAAAATAAAGATGAACAACTTCTGAACCCTTCCTACTGGCATCCCAGATTCAGCAGGCATTCCAGATTCAGCATGTGCAAAACAGAATTTCTGATCTTTTCTTTAATGCCAATTCCCAACAAAATCTGCTGAAAGCCATCTTTACCATGTTGACTATTCACCCATTCCATTTGTTCAGACTAAAATTTTTTGTGCCATCTTCAAATCTACGCTTTCTCTCGTATCCACAACTACTATGAAAGGAAATCCTATTGGATCCACCTGCAGGCTATCACTTCTTTTTTTTTTTTCCAGATTATCACTTTCTACCACTCTTTTGCTCCCACCATGGTCTGAGCCACCACATCTCTCATATGTGTTGTTGAAGTCACCTTCTAATTGATTGTTTTGCTTCTGCTCTCATTCCCTTATGATCTGTTCTTAATGCAATAGCCAGAGGTATCCCTTTAAAACTCATCAGGTAATTTCACTCCTCTGCACAGTAAAAATAAAAGTCTTCATGAGGGCTTACAACATTTTACAGGACCTGCTATTGCTGTGACCACACCTGCTATTGCTGTGACCACCTCTTTGCTGTTGCTCAAACATATCAGGTAACAAACCACATAAGGAACTTTGTGCAAAACCTCTCTTCCTGGAAAGTTCCCCATCCCCCTCATTGTCTTCAAGTCTTGTTTCAATTGTAATCCATTTTGTAAGCTATACTCTGATCATCCACTTGGTATTGTATCTCCATGGGGTGCCTGGGTGGCTCAGGAGGCTAAGCATCTGGCTCAGGCCATGATTTCATGGTTCATGGGTTTGGGCACCAGATTAGGCTCTCTGCTGTCAGCACAGAGCCCACTTCAGATATCCTGTCCTCCTCTCTCTCTGCCCCTCCCCTGCATTCTCTCTTTCTTTCTCTCTCAAAAATGAACATTTTCTAAAAATTAAAAAAAAAAACAAATTGCACCTCTAGATATTTTCAATCCACCTTCCCTACATTTTAATTTCCCATAACACTGTCATCTTCTTTAAAAATGTGAAATAATCTACCTCTTTATTTTGTTTATTGACTGTCTTTTCTTGCTCTTACATAAGCTGCACAAGGGCAACAGTCCTTGCCCGTTTTGTTCACTGACTTTACTCCAAGAGCCTAGAACAGATGCTGAATAAATATTTTTTGAATTAATTGAATAGAAGCTGCATCATGCTTGTAGAGGCTAACGCATAGATTTGGAATGAAATTATATTACCTCTCATTTAAATCTGACATTTTTAAACCTTTTATAAAGTCTTAGTCATTACAGCAACAACATATCGTGGATAATGTTATCACCCCACTTACACTTGAAGAAACTAAGGCCTAAGTAACTAAAGAAGATCACATAATTGATAAATGATAAACCCAAAATTTGAACACTTGTTATTTGAGGCAGGAATCAGGCATATTTAACACTCTGTCATCTTACCTTTATTGAATACATTTGGGCAAGTCATTTACAGGCCATGAGCTTCTTTTCTCTCATCAGTTAAATAGGGATACCAGTGTTCCCCATATATTATTGCAGTAAGAAGCAGAGATAATATTTGTATTATTTGCCTGGCAAATAATTGTAATATTGCAAATATTTGTAATATTTTCCTGGGAAATAATAGGCAGTAATTAAATGAAAATAATATTCTAATCCTTCCCATATTTACAGTAAGAGATGTCTTAAGTAAGCTCAATCCTTGTGGGATATATCTCTCTCTCTTTAAAAAACATTCAAGAATGAGGTCAGGGCTCAATGTAAAGGATCAAGAAAATTGTTTATTCAATTTTAATTTAGAACTTAGGCTAGAAGTCAAAGTTCTTTCTCAAAGAGCAGAACTAGGCTCTAGCTAATAATAAATGGTCTGTTTTCTAGAGTGTTCTTTATGCATACTTCCTTAACCAAGCAGCCAGGGTCACAGGGATCTTGGGAAAGATTCAGTGACTTAGAGAAATCTATCACAGACCCAGATGGAAAGCCAGGGGCCCCACATCTCCATTTCACTCTACCACTTATCCACCAGGTACTCTTGAGTATATCACCTCTCTGTGCATTACAAACTATAAATGAAACTCATAGAGCTAATGCTTACATAGTGCTGACTCTGTGCCAGACACTCTCCTTGTATCTTAGCTCCTTTGATCCTCCAAACAACTTTCCAGTTAGGAAAAAGAGACATCACTGAGGGTTGGGGTCACCAGATGATGACGAGAAAGAGCTGATTTCCGAAGGACAGAAAATTTCCATAAGCAGAGAGGCAAGATTACATTTCCAGAGGAATGACAGCATTGATGCTGTGTTAATAAACATGCATTGAGTACTGGTTGGCAGACATCTGCTAATGCTCTGTGCATTCCAAATATATATGTAAAGCCTGACTTTTAATGGAAGAAGTTTACAGATTTTACAGCCTAGATGGGAAGAAAGACAAGGAGGCATTTAATCATTGTGTAGGGCCAATTGTCACAAATATAAAAGAAACGCAACAAAATCTTGGAAGCAAAGAGAAAGGAAAGATCCACTATTTTAGTGGAAATGAGAGAATATTTGATAAAGTACCTGATACATGAATATGAGAGACAATGAGGATTTTGGTAAATAAGGATGAATTTAAGGACATTCCCAGAAGAGAAACAATCTCAGTGTAAACATGCTTGTACAAAGAGCAAATGGCTCAAAGACAGAAATGCATGAAGAGTATAAAGGGCATTAATGAGGAATGTATACAAAAAGACTTTTAATAGTGTTATTGTAAGTCCAGTTAAAGACTATAATACTTTCAGGGGTCATTTCTATAGTTCATTACTAGAGAAGATTCTCTGAACGTGAGGAATACCAGAAATCATGAGAAGGAGATGCAGTGTCCTTTCCTGAGCATGAAGCTGGCTTTGAGTGCTGCTTTTACAGCTGCTCTTTGCCCTTGATGATTGTTCTTTTCCTACTTTGGGTGAATAAAAGAGAAAGGACACCATCTGAGTGGTTTCTAAAAAAAAAAAAAAAAAAAAAAGTAAGTCCAGTTTAATGAGAAAAATAAATGGTTGAAAGGAGGGAGAAAATCTTCCTTGCAGTTCAGGCAATTAATTCTGCTTTACAAATGCTGTGTGTGGGGAGGGTGTGTGTGTGTGTGGGTGTGTGTGTGTGTGTGTGTGGGTGCGAGAGAAAGAGAGAGAGAAATACAGACTTAGTAGTTGTTGTACACATGGAACTATCACTGAGGAAAACCAAGAGCTTGCTGACATTTTCTCTCTTCTCTCTCTAAATTGCCACATCATAAGTACTTCACTTTTCAAGGAAATGTAGTAGACTCATTGATCCCACAGTAAAGCAAATTTATTCTTAAAGGACCAAAGTAAATACAATGGCTTTAATCAGCTCTAAGAAAACATACTCAGCATTCTCTTCCTTCCCCTGCCTCAAGTGTGTTTGAGGCAGTGCAAGGTCTAAGTTTGAGCAGATGGATGGAAGTTTGAGCAAGTAATTACAAGCTGCAACACAATTTCCTTAAAACGACACACATACTAGACAAATACTTATTTGTGGTTATAGAGTGGGTAAAGTTACTATAAAAATAGTAGCACACCTTATAATAGTGCTGTATGCCATAATTTACCTTTGCTATATCTGAAGTGTCATATCTTGTTCCAGACTTAATATTTAGTAACTAACAATTTAATGTACAAATCTCCAGCCTAAGAAGCAGAATAATTAGAAGAGGCAAGCCCCCCTTTTTACATGGAAAAAGTATAGTGGACCATGCAAAATGCCTGAGGATTATACAGAAGAGAGAGGTGATTTTTAGTTATGAAAAATGTCTGGCAATTTTCTTTCTTTTTTAAGTTTATTTGTTTATTTTGAGAAAGGGAGAACAGGGGAGGGGCAGTGAGAAGGGGAGAGAGAGAGAATTCTAAGCAGGCTCTGTACTGACAGATGCAGGCTCAAACTCGTGAACCCGTCAGACATTTCATTGACTGAGCCACCCAGGTGCCCTGGGGAAATTTAAAAAATAACTCTTATCAAACATATAGTAAACTCAATGCAGATATGCAGAAAGTATATGAAAGTAAATGCCATAAGCACTTTTTTTCTAGAATGTCCAACTTTGTTGATGTTTCTTTCTCTGAATTCCTGAAGTGTCTTACAGACATTTCTGAATTGAAAACAAAAATTTGGAAGCTTATTATGTGTCTAGGAGAAACGCACCTCTACACACCATAGTCTTTAGAAGTCTACAGCCATCTCAGAAATACTGCTCCTGACCGTTCCATACATAAATTCCTATCCAGCACTAAAAACTACTTAGTTATGCTTAAATGTTACATGTGCATGAGCACCTTTTTTTTTAATGTTAATTTATTTTTGAGAGAGAGAGTGTGAGTGGGGAAGGGGCAGAGAGAGTGGGAGACACGGAATCCAAAGCAGGCTCCAGGCTGTGAACTGTCAGCACACAGCCCAATGCAGGACTCAAACCATGAACGGTGAGACCATGACCTGAGCCAAAGTTGCTTGTTTAACCGACTGAACCACCCAGGCACCCTACGTGAGCACTCCTAATTTGATGTGCATATATCCTCTAGAAATAGGATTAAAACCTAATTATTGTAAGAAATGCAGTCAAATCCATCACGTTTCATCCACCAAAGGTCAATGCAATAACAGAATATGGTCAGTCCTTTCAGTTCTATGCTTTGAAGAAAATGAGCATTGAGACAATTGCTCTTTTTTTCACCATCCAAAATAAAGTCTCTCATTGAACAACAAACAAAAATAATAATAAAAAATACATCAACAACAACAAACACATATCCTACGCTATAGAAAGTTTGGGCACATTGGGGTTGATTAAATGTTGGCTAATTGAACAAGAATCTCCAAGGATTTGACTCCTTTCTCTAAATTTATTGGGAATATTCCATTTCATTGAAGTAGTTTATTTGAACTTTCTGGACACCAGCTTCACCATACAACAAAGGGTAAGAGTCTAGAATTCAGCTCACTTCAAAATATCAGAGCTTATAAGACTCTTCAAGGGCAAAAGCTGTTTCTGGCAGTTTATACGAGATGAGATCTCTCAGTTAAAGGTGACACTTTGTGGGTTTTTTTCAAGACCTATAAGTGTGTTGGGTACTTACAAATGAGATAACTTAGATAAGAGAAATCAAGTATACACATTATTCCCAATATTCCCTTATTTTCCATCATTTCACCTTTTATAATTTTGGTCAAAAATTGCAAAAGGGAATGCAAGAACCTAGATGCTATCACAGGGCCTAGCACACTGAATTCAGGAGGGAGGGAAGGGCAGAAGGAATGAGGAAAGAAGAAAGAGAGGGATAAACAAAAAATTTCTACCTAACCAGAGGAATATTTGGTGTGATCTCACATAGACACAAATTTGAGGCATCCTTCCAAGAACTACAAAATAAAGGAAATAAGATTGTCTTATGAAAATTAAATGTTAACACTATCCTATAATCCCTAAGAACAAAGATAAGCAAATTCCCTTTAAACAAACAAGATTGGTTCACTCATATAAAAAAAAAGTCTATTAACATATTCAAAATATTATTAACATATTTGAAGAAGAACTAATTATTCAGAGGAGCATTTACAGTCAAAGAATCAATAAAAGGAGGGCCTGGAAAGCAACCTGTGAATAAGGCTTGTCTGGAGACTCTTCCCATGGACTTTGATCATATTTAACAAAGGAGATAGATGCATAAGGCTATCTTCATTCAATACCCTTTAACGAAAGAGTTAACTAAACAATTCCTTTTTGTTTTGTTTAATTTAGTGACATTAAATCAACTTCTGATTAAAATGTACAGTCTCCTTGTAGGCTTCCCAAAGGATAAAATGTGAAAGTGCCATTGAAACAACACAAGAAAGCCTTTAAAAGGAGCACACTAAGAATGTATAGTGCATCAAAGACATTATGGATGGAAAAAAAAGAAAGTTTCAAAATGTCTCCTTTTGGGCGGTGAGTAACCTGAACACAAACCATTTCAGGAAGGTAGTAGAGCTGAAAACCTGATTTCCATGAGCTGTGGAATGAGAGTTCAGGAGAAAAGAGCCAGCAAAGGCAGATAAGTTATCAGTAAGCATTGCTGTGAAGAAAGGACAAGAGAGTATCTAGATCTGGAAAGGCAAGGAATCAAGGTGGCAATTAGCCAATTTTCAAATCTGAAGAGAAAATTGATTTGTTACCAATACAAACAAGCATTAAAGCATGGAGGTGATAAAGATGTGATTTGTTGCTAATTATATCTCTTTTCTCCGTGAACTAGATCATTTGTTATAATTAAGAGGGGCTTTCATTTAAACAGGAATATAATTGCTCCTCCTCACAAAACTCCACTAAAATTCCTTTACAGGAATAAAAGGGTTTTGTTTTATTGCCTTTGTTTTTGGTTTCTGAGGGATAGGGCAAGAGAACATGACCTGGAGAGGGAAAGAGAAAATCCCAAGCAGGCTACATACGCACTGTGAGCACAGAGCCCCAGACAGGGCTCGGACCCACAAACCATGAGTTCATGACCCGAGCTGAAACCAAGAGTCGGACACACAACAAACTGAGCCACCCAGGTATCTGTGAAAGGTTGTTTTTTAATGGAAAGGCAGACAGAATGAAAAAACAGACAACAGTAATAAAGTGATCAAGCAAATGGAACTTTATCATAGAAGAATGATGTATAGGATTCTCAAGATGTTGATGAAGGGAGCTCCCAGGACATTAGTGCATAGGTTTTAGAAATCAATCAATTCGGGTGGTAAAGAAAGTCTGGGCTCCCCAGGAGCATTTAAATTGTAGATTAAAGGCAAAGAGATTATAGATACGTAGATAGCAAAAAAGGATATAGGTAGACAGAAAGATATATAGACAGATGCACTGATAGATTATTTGATGTGGTTGACCATTTGATGATGTTATGTAATTCTTTCAGATTTGGAGGAAAATTACTAGCGAGTACATTGAAACTTAAGCAAAAGAAATACTGAAATATTTAAAATTCTAGAAAAAGGAAAAGTTATTCAAGGACAGAACTATCATCATGGGTGACATGGTGGTTCATGTGGTTCAGCTTAAATAATTTTTATATATTCATAGGCATGTAAATGTTGATTTCTTATTTTAAACAAAATTTTTAATAAATTATATTGAGAGTATAGTGGAGAGGAAGCATGTGCGTGTGCATGTGTGTATATGTGAGAGAGAGAGAGAAAGAGAGAGAGTAAGAGAAATGGAAAGAGAAAGAGAATAGGGGAGAGTGAGTGTGTTTTGGATAGATCATCACCATGTATTGGAGACCTAAATACTCAGCTTCACAATAGGAAATCTATAGATTTTAAATTTTTTTGAATGAAGAAATAGCAGTAAAATACATTTATTTAAAATTAGGAGGTTTAGTCTCAATAACTAGAAATTAAAAATTGTTTTTGTGGAGTGGGAATTGGGTTAGGCAGTGGATAGAATAGAGCTATTATTATTATAAGCCTTTAACTACAATGTGACTCATTAAACTGAGTAAGTATATTATTTTAATTAAAATAAAAATTTAATTGAAAAAAGTAAGGGAATAATTTCAAAACTTTCAGGGAGCAGAATTAGCATTCTAAAGACTTTTAAAGAATGAGAAGGAAAAAGAAAATACCTATAAAATTGAGAACAGGAGCCGGAGGGAAGATGGCAGCGTAGGAGGACACTGGGCTCACCGCGCATCCTGCTGATCACTTAGATTCCACCTACACCTGGCTAAATAACCCAGAAAACCGCCAGAGGATTAGCAGAACGGAGTCTCCGGAGCCAAGCGCAGACGAGAGGCCCATGGAAGAGGGTAGGAAGGGCGGCGAGGCGGTGCGCACTCCACGGACTGGCGGGAGGGAGCCGGGCGGAGGGGCGGCTCGCCGGCCAAGCAGAGCCCCCGAGTCTGGCTGGCAAAAGCGGAGGGGCCGGACGGACTGTGTTCCGACAGCAAGCGCAACTTAGCGTCTGGGAGGTCATAAGTTAACAGCTCTGCTCAGAAAGCAGGAAGGCTGGAGGACAAAGGGAGGGAGAGCTGCTGAGCCCCCAGACGACAGAGCTCAGTTTGGTGGGGAACAAAGGCGCTCACCAGCGCCATCTCCCCCGCCCATCCCCCAGCCAAAATCCCAAAGGGAACCAGTTCCTGCCAGGGAACTTGCTCGCTCTGCGCAAACACCCAACTCTGTGATTCTGCGGAGCCAAACCTCCGGCAGCAGATCTGACTCCCTCCCGCTGCCACAGGGCCCCTCCTGAAGTGGATCACCTAAGGAGAAGCGAGCTAAGCCTACCCCTCCTGCCCCCATGCACCTTGCCTACCCACCCCAGCTAATACGCCAGATCCCCAGCACCACAAGCCTGGCAGTGTGCAAGTAGCCCAGACGGGCCACACCACCCCACAGTGAATCCCGCCCCTAGGAGAGGGGAAGAGAAGGCACACACCAGTCTGACTGTGGCCCCAGCAGTGGGCTGGGGGCAGGCATCAGGTCTGACTGCGGCCCCGCCCACCAACTCCAGTTATACACCACAGCACAGGGGAAGTGCCCTGCAGGTCCTCACCACTCCAGGGACTATCCAAAATGACCAAACGGAAGAATTCCCCTCAGAAGAATCTCCAGGAAATAACAACAGCCAATGAGCTGATCAAAAAGGATTTAAATAATATAACAGAAAGTGAATTTAGAATAATAGTCATAAAATTAATCGCTGGGCTTGAAAACAGTATACAGGACAGCAGAGAATCTCTTGCTACAGAGATCAAGGGACTAAGGAACAGTCACGAGGAGCTGAAAAGCGCTTTAAATGAAATGCAAAACAAAATGGAAACCACGACAGCTCGGATTGAAGAGGCAGAGGAGAGAATAGGTGAACTAGAAGATAAAGTTATGGAAAAAGAGGAAGCTGAGAGAAAGAGAGATAAAAAAATCCAGGATTATGAGGGGAAAATTAGAGAACTAAGTGATACACTAAAAAGAAATAATATACGCATAATTGGTATCCCAGAGGAGGAAGAGAGAGGGAAAGGTGCTGAAGGGGTACTTGAAGAAATTATAGCTGAGAACTTCCCTGAACTGGGGAAGGAAAAAGGCATTGAAATCTAAGAGGCACAGACAACTCCCTTCAGACGTAACTTGAATCGATCTTCTGCACGACATATCATAGTGAAACTGGCAAAATACAAGGACAAAGAGAAAATTCTGAAAGCAGCAAGGGATAAACGTGCCCTCACATATAAAGGGAGACCTATAAGACTCGTGACTGATCTCTCTTTTGAAACTTGGCAGGCCAGAAAGGATTGGCACGAGATCTTCAGTGTGCTAAACAGGAAAAATATGCAGCCGAGAATCCTTTATCCAGCAAGTCTGTCATTTAGAATAGAAGGAGAGATAAAGGTCTTCCCAAACAAACAAAAACTGAAGGAATTTGTCACCACTAAACCAGCCCTACAAGAGATCCTAAGGGGGATCCTGTGAGACAAACTGCCAGAGACATCACTACAAGCATAAAACATACAGACATCACAATGACTCTAAACCCGTATCTTTCTATAATAACACTGAATGTAAATGGATTAAATGCGCCAACCAAAAGACATAGGGTAGCAGAATGGATAAAAAAACAAGACCCATCTATTTGCTGTCTACAAGAGACTCATTTTAGATCTGAGGACACCTTTAGATTGAGAGTGAGGGGATGGAGAACTATTTATCATGCTACTGGAAGCCAAAAGAAAGCTGGAGTAGCCATACTTATATCAGACAAACTAGACTTTAAATTAAAGGCTGTAACAAGAGATGAAGAAGGGCATTATATAATACTTACAGGGTCTATCCATCAGGAAGAGCTAACAATTATAAATATCTACGCGCCGAATACCGGAGCCCCCATATATATAAAACAATTACTCATAAACATAAGCAACCTTATTGATAAGAATGTGGTAATTGCAGGGGACTTTAACACCCCACTTACAGAAATGGATAGATCATCTAGACACACGGTCAATAAAGAAACAAGGGCCCTGAATGATACATTGGATCAGATGGACTTGACAGATATATTTAGAACTCTGCATCCCAAAGCAACAGAATATACTTTCTTCTCGAGTGCACATGGAACATTCTCCAAGATAGATCACATACTGGGTCACAAAACAGCCCTTCATAAGTTTACAAGAATTGAAATTATACCATGCATACTTTCAGACCACAATGCTATGAAGCTTGAAATCAACCACAGGAAAAAGTCTGGAAAACCTCCAAAAGCATGGAGGTTAAAGAACACCCTACTAACAAATGAGTGGGTCAACCAGGCAATTAGAGAAGAAATTTAAAAATATATGGAAACAAACGAAAATGAAAATACAACAATCCAAACGCTTTGGGACGCAGCGAAGGCAGTCCTGAGAGGAAAATACATTGCAATCCAGGCCTATCTCAAGAAACAAGAAAAGTCCCAAATACAAAATCTAACAGCACACCGAAAGGAAATAGAAGCAGAACAGCAAAGGCAGCCTAAACCCAGCAGAAGAAGAGAAATAATAAAGATCAGAGCAGAAATAAACAATATAGAATCTAAAAAAACGGTAGAGCAGATCAACGAAACCAAGAGTTGGTTTTTTGAAAAAATAAACAAAATTGACAAACCTCTAGCCAGGCTTCTCAAAAAGAAAAGGGAGATGACCCAAATAGATAAAATCATGAATGAAAATGGAATGATTACAACCAATCCCTCAGAGATACAAACAATTATCAGGGAATACTATGAAAAATTATATGCCAACAAATTGGACAACCTGGAAGAAATGGACAAATTCCTAAACACCCACACTCTTCCAAAACTCAATCAGGAAGAAATAGAAAGCTTGAACAGACCCATAACCAGCGAAGAAATTGAATCGGTTATCAAAAATCTCCCAACAAATAAGAGTCCAGGACCAGATGGCTTCCCAGGGGAGTTCTACCAGACGTTTAAAGCAGAGATAATACCTATCCTTCTCAAGCTATTCCAAAAAATAGAAAGGGAAGGAAAACTTCCAGACTCATTCTATGAAGCCAGTATTACTTTGATTCCTAAACCAGACAGATACCCAGTAAAAAAAGAGAACTACAGGCCAATATCCCTGATAAATATGGATGCAAAAATTCTCAATAAGATACTAGCAAATTGAATTCAACAGCATATAAAAAGAATTATTCACCATGATCAAGTGGGATTCATTCCTGGGATGCAGGGCTGGTTCAACATTCGCAAATCAATCAACGTGATACATCACATTAACAAAAAAAAAGATAAGAACCATATGATCCTGTCAATCCATGCAGAAAAGGCCTTTGACAAAATCCACACCCTTTCTTAATAAAAACCCTTGAGAAAGTCGGGATAGAAGGAACATACTTAAAGATCATAAAAGCCATTTATGAAAAGCCCACAGCTAACATCATCCTCAACGGGGGAAAAACTGAGAGCTTTTTCCCTGAGATCAGGAACACAACAGGGATGCCCACTCTCACCGCTGTTGTTTAATATAGTGCTGGAAGTTCTAGCATCAGCAATCAGACAACAAAAGGAAATCAAAGGCATCAAAATTGGCAAAGACGAAGTCAAGCTTTCGCTTTTTGCAGATGACATGATATTATACATGGAAAATCCGATAGACTCCACCAAAAGTCTGCTAGAACTGATACATGAATTCAGCAAAGTTGCAGGATACAAAATCAATGTACAGAAATCAGTTGCATTCTTATACACTAACAATGAAGCAACAGAAAGACAAATAAAGAAACTGATCCCATTCACAATTGCACCAAGAAGCATAAAATACCTAGGAATAAATCTAACCAAAGATGTAAAAGATCTGTATGCTGAAAACTATAGAAAGCTTATGAAGGTAATTGAAGAAGATATAAAGAAATGGAAAGACATTCCCTGCTCATGGATTGGAAGAATAAATATTGTCAAAATGTCAATACTACCCAAAGCTATCTACACATTCAATGCAATCCCAATCAAAATTGCACCAGCATTCTTCTCGAAACTAGAACAAGCAATCCTAAAATTCATATGGAACCACAAAAGGCCCCGAATAGCCAAAGTAATTTTGAAGAGGAAGACCAAAGCAGGAGGCATCACAATCCCAGACTTTAGCCTCTACTACAAAGCTGTCATCATCAAGACAGCATGGTATTGGCACAAAAACAGACACATAGACCAATGGAATAGAATAGAAACCCCAGAACTAGACCCACAAACGTATGGCCAACTCATCTTTAACAAAGCAGGAAAGAACATCCAATGGAAAAAAGACAGTCTCTTTAACAAATGGTGCTGGGAGAACTGGACAGCAACATGCAGAAGGTTGATACTAGACCACTTTCTCACACCATTCACAAAAATAAACTCAAAATGGATAAAGGACCTGAATGTGAGACAGGAAACCATCAAAACCTTAGAGGAGAAAGCAGGAAAAGACCTCTCTGACCTCAGCCGTAGCAATCTCTTACTCGACACATCCCCAAAGGCAAGGGAATTAAAAGCAAAAGTGAATTACTGGGACCTTATGAAGATAAAAAGCTTCTGCACAGCAAAGGAAACAACCAACAAAACTAAAAGGCAACCAATGGAATGGGAAAAGATATTTGCAAATGACATATCGGACAAAGGGCTAGTATCCAAAATCTATAAAGAGCTCACCAAACTCCACACCCGAAAAACAAATAACCCAGTGAAGAAATGGGCAGAAAACATGAATAGACACTTCTCTAAAGAAGACATCCGGATGGCCAACAGGCACATGAAAAGATGTTCAACGTCGCTCCTTATCAGGGAAATACAAATCAAAACCACACTCAGATATCACCTCACGCCAGTCAGAGTGGCCAAAATGAACAAATCAGGAGACTATAGATGCTGGAGAGGATGTGGAGAAACGGGAACCCTCTTGCACTGTTGGTGGGAATGCAAATTGGTGCAGCCGCTCTGGAAAGCAGTGTGGAGGTTCCTCAGAAAATTAAAAATAGACCTACCCTATGACCCAGCAATAGCACTGCTAGGAATTTATCCAAGGGATACAGGAGTACTGATGCATAGGGGCACTTGTACCCCAATGTTTATAGCAGCACTCTCAACAATAGCCAAATTATGGAAAGAGCCTAAATGTCCATCAACTGATGAATGGATAAAGAAATTGTGGTTTATATGCACAATGGAATACTACATGGCAATGAGAAAAAATGAAATATGGCCTTTTGTAGCAACGTGGATGGAACTGGAGAGTGTGATGCTAAGTGAAATAAGCCATACAGAGAAAGACAGATACCATATGGTTTCACTCTTATGTGGATCCTGAGAAACGTAACAGAAACCCATGGGGGAGGGGAAGGAAAAAAAAAAAAAAAGAGGCTAGAGTGGGAGAGAGCCAAAGCATAAGAGACTGTTAAAAACTGAGAACAAACTGAGGGTTGATGGGGGGTGGGAGGGAGGGGAGGGTGGGTGATGGGTATTGAGGAGGGCACCTTTTGGGATGAGCACTGGGTGTTGTATGGAAACCAATTTGACAATAACGTTCATGAAAAAAATAAAATAAAATTGAGAACAATGTTTTATCCTGATATTAGACCTTAAAAACTTTCCATCAATATCTACCACAGTTTCAAAAAGTGTACCTTAATACCCAAGCATATTAGATTGTTTGCTTACCAAAGATGCCTTTGATCACTACCATAAAATCACTCCTCTACTCAAGGATATTAGATTGTTTGCTATACCCAATGATGCCTTCGATCACTACCATAAAATCACTCATCTACTCCATCTGTCAAAATTCTAGCAATCCTTCAAATACTGTCTTAATACTTTCTCATTTTTTCCCTCCCATCCTCAACCATATGGAATATTTTCTCCTTGTGATCCCATTGAACTCTTATTGAATTTACATGATTTCATCTCATAGTTTTTGTATATTCATCTCATTCTAAGCTGCTTAAATTTTGAGGTTGTGTTATTTATTTTGCATTTCTTGGGTCAACTAACAAAACATTTAAATTTGTATTATCTACATATGTAAGTAATACATTATTCACTTCATGGCTGTGAAGAGTTAAATTGAAATCTGACAGGCAATTCTCTTCTGTTTTAAAGAGAAATGTTACGGGGCGCCTGGGTGGCGCAGTCGGTTAAACGTCCGACTTCAGCCAGGTCACGATCTCGCGGTCCGTGAGTTCGAGCCCCGCGTCAGGCTCTGGGTTGATGGCTCGGAGCCTGGAGCCTGTTTCCGATTCTGTGTCTCCCTCTCTCTCTGCCCCTCCCCCGTTCATGCTCTGTCTCTCTCTGTCCCAAAAATAAATAAAAAACGTTTAAAAAAAAAAAAAGAGAAATGTTACTACATTGCTTTTATTTTTATTATTATCATTTGTTTAAATTACTTATATTATTACTTATACTACTACTCCATGTAAGTTGGTTAAGAAAAATGAAATAAAATTGAGGATTTAAGTGTTTTCATTTGGATATTTTATCTGAAAATTCTTTTCATCGCAGTTACAGAGGTAAATACTCATTTTCTTTTCTTTAATGTCTATACATTTTTTAGAGGAACAGAGAGAGAGCACCTGCAAGCAGGGGAAGAACAGAGAGAGAGAGAAACAGAGGACTGAAGCGAGCTTGAACTCACAAACCACAAGACAGATCATGACCTGAGCCAAAGTTGGATGCTTAACCAACTAAGCCACCCAGGTGCCCTACTCTTGGATTCCTTTAAAACTGAATGTATAAGCACAAAATAGCCATAGAGATGGTATATAATAAGCTGTGGATTTATCACATCACTAGTTACAGGTTCATTTTTTATTAGAATTTCTTTCAAAACCAGTAAAGAGTGGTCTTTAGTCATTGTTAGAATTGAAGAATGTTTATGGAAATAATAAAAGTCATTTCAGGTAAACAATTGAAGATTTATGTTAATCAGTAATGATAACAATTTATTTTTATTAAATTATTAGATACATTTACTTCTATTAAAAAAATAATGTTTATTCATTTTTTGAGAGAGACAGAGACAGAACATGAGCAGGGGAGGGGCAGAGAGAGAGAGGGAAACACAGAATCCAAAGCAGGCTCTGGGCTCCGAGCTGTCAGCACAGAGCTGGTCGGGGGCTCAAACTCACAAGCCATGAGATCATGACCTGAGCAGAAGTTGGTTGGTTAACTGACTGAGCCACTCAGCTGCCCCCACGTACTTCTATTTTTAAAAATGACTATTAATTATTAGTCATTTACAATATTCCAGGCACTCTGTTGATGTTATTTATATTATTTATCCTATATAGTTCTCACATAAATAGCAGCAGATAGAAAATAATAGTAATACACAGCGCTGACTATATGCTAAACCCTCATCCAAAAGTTTTTTACACAGACTAAACCATTAAGCTTCACAACTCTATGAAGTAGGTACTATTACTATTGCTTCCATTTTATAGCTTAGGAAACTGCAGCAAGACAGGTTAAGTAACTTCCCTATGGTCTCTCATGTAAAAAATGTAATACCAGGATTGGAATCTAGGATCCAGAATCCAAGCTTGAACTGTTATATTAAAAGGCATCCTTATTTCTATTATTATCCTCATTCTTTGGATGAGTAATCTGAGATTTAGAGATGGTATGTATGTGGTAGAACCAGAATTTGAACTCATCTGTTCTATTTAATAAGTTTTATGTCACAGACCTAACATTAAAAGAAAACAGTATTATTTAAAATATTGAATTGGGGCACGTGGGGAGTTCAGTCAGTTAAACACCTGACTTTGGCTCAGGTCATGATCTCACGGTTCGAGAGTTTGAGCCCCGTGTAGGGCTCTGTACTGACAGCTCAGAGCTTGGAGCCTGCTTCAGATTCTGTGTCTCCCTTTCTCTCTGCTCCTCCTTCACTCATGCTCTGTCTCTCTCTGTCTCTCTCAAAAATAAACAAACATTAAAAAAATATTTTAAATAAAATATTGAATTAAGAAAACAAAACAAAAGGTCATAATGTATTTCTAAATTCTATAGTTATATTTTATACTAATTTTTATGATTCACCCCATATCTGCACATTTCTTTATCCATCATCAGAAAATTTGAGGAACTTAAATCCATTGCACATTTGTAAGTCTTTTATAAATCTTAGGGACAACATTCTCAAACACTGACTTGCTTATTCTTCAACTAATATTTTTGTATTCGAATCAAGTATATTTTTATAAAAATACCCATAATTGCCTTTTAAAGCACTCTGTGATTTTTTTAACTTGATTTTATTTACTATTCTGTTCTGGGCTACAGGTTCTGCTGCCCAAGTAGGCAGCTGCCATGTGCAACTTCAATGGATTCTTTCTGATGTCCCAAAATAAATCAAATTATACAGCAAGCAGGGATATCACTGAAGTCTATGTAAATAAAGATATATAAAAAAATTAAATATAACCTGTCATTTGCCTTGTGACTATTGAAAGTAAAACCATTCATGTTGTTCCAAATAAAACCCCGGAGGGTCACAATTTTTTTTCTAAGAGGGTGGCAACTAAGAATGAACACTTTTTAACAGGGAGAGAAAAGATCTTTTGAAGACCTGGTCAGGCCTATTCCCCATGATTCCTCTTTGCTTTACCATATCCCAGACCTGCTCAGAAAGATTACAGGACTTTCTTTCATCAAGCCATACACCACTGAGAGTAACTTCAAAGTGAATTGTCACAACAGTGTGCAGTAGTCTGTAAATACATAAAGCATACTATGGAAGCTGCTCAGTGTGTGGTTTAAAAAAAGTTTTCAAACAGAGCAGGTCAAAGGCATAGCATCTCAAAAGCTTTTTGTTCTTTATTTTTTTTACTAATCATAGCATGATTTCTCAAGGAACCAGTTTCTGGAATTTTCACATCTTCTTCCTGTAACTTTATTCTTATCTCCCCCCAACTTGCAATCGATGACCAAAGTCTCTGGTATATCCCTCCTTTCATATCACTTCAGGATTTCTTCAATATCTTAAGGAGCTTTCCTGCCTCAAGTTTCCCTTCTCTTCAATATAGCCTATACAACGCCAATAAATTAATTCTCTGAAATCTGCAATTTCTAGTGTAGAATCCTTGTCCAAAAAACTTCAATTTTTCCCAAATTCCAGAGAATAAATCCAAATTCAATATTCTAAGAGGAGAAATCTGCCTGCTCACCTAAAACAATCTTCTATGTTAGTCGAACTGCTCAATACATCATCTCCACTTTTCCCTCCAAAACAAAACTCCACAAACCTTGAGAACCTATTCACTAATTTAAAACACATTGCTTCACTTAAAGTGTCAACTCTTCCTGAAGTCTTTCCTGAGAATGTCAGGCATCAGGAATTTTTTCTTCCTCTGACTTTCTGAAGGTGGTTCCCTCTGTTGCTCAAAGATTAAGAACCTAAAAAGGTGCTAAAAAGCAACCTCAATTTTTTTCCTTATACTTCTGATTAGTACTTTTTTACCAGAGAATATAAGTTGTAGAATATATAAATAAATTTATTTTAGCTAAAATATAACTTCAAAAATAAAAGCAATGTGATTAGAAATAGGATGATTCTTTTCAAAAACAATTTTTTTGAGAGAGAGAGACCAAATGAGTGTGGGAGGGGCTGGGGGGTGAAGAGACAATCTTAAGGAGGCTCCATGCCCAATGCTGAACCGGATGTGTGGCTTGATGTAGGGCTGCATCTCACAACTGTGAGATGGATAGAGGGCTTGATCTCCAAAATCAAGAGTTGGGCATTTATCTAACTGAACCACCCAGGTGCCCCAGAGATATGATGATTCTTAATCAAACCAAGGAACGTGTATTTAGGAGCCAGTTCTGAATTTGAGATATAAGCTTCCTATTTTGTATATTGCTTTATAATAACAGAAATTGAGTTATTGTATTTGGGGCAAATATAACCAAATGAGCCATGAGGCTGAAATGAAAAGTAATTTTTGTTATTATAAAGAGAAAAAGAAGTAACTAAAAACTCTACTTCAACAGTTTGATTTGTATAAATAAATATTCCTTTAGTAATAGACTTCAAGATAACTGTCAAGATTTTTCTTTTTTTAGACCAATATTGAAGACATCAACAATGATGTTTTCACCTATGTAAAAAATATTGGTTAAAGTTTGTATGAAACATGAAAAGACCTTGAATAGCCAAAGCCACTTTGAGACAAAAACAAATCTGGAGGCACCCAGATTTCAAACTTTCTTACAAAGTTATAGTGATAAAAAATATGGTATTGGCATAAAAACAGACACATAGAACAATGAGACAGAACAGAGAACTCAGAAGTAAACCCATACATATATGATCAAAAAATTTATCACAAAAAGCAAAGAATATACAATGAGGAAAAGATAGTCTCTTCAATAAATGATATTGAGAAAACTGGATATACACATGCAAAAGAATAAAACTGGACAACTATCTTACAGCATGAACAAAAATTAACTCAAAATGAGTCAAGGACTTGGATGTAAGGCCAGAAACCTTAGAACTCCTAGAAGAAAACTAGGGAATAAGCTTCTTGATATCATTCCTGGCAATGATTTTATGGATTTGATACATAAGCAAAGGTAACAAAAACGAAATAAATAGGTGGGACTACATCAAAATAAAAATCTTTTGCACAGCAAAGGGAACCATCAACAAAATGAAAAGGCAACCTATAAAATGAGAGAAAATATTTTCAAATCATATACCTGAAAGGGAGTTAATATGCAAAATACATTTAAAAACTCATACAATTCGGGGTGCCTGGGTGGCTCAGTTGGTTAAGCATCTGACTTCGACTCAGGTCATGATCTTCCAGTTTGCGAGTTCAAGCCCTGCGTCGGGCTCTGTGCTGATAGCTCAGAGCCTAGAGCCTGCTTCAGATTCTGTGTCTCTCTCTTTCTCTGCCCCTCCTGCACTCATGCTCTCTCTCTCTCTCTCTCAATAATAAATAAACATTAAAAATTAAAAAAAAAACCTGATACAATTCAGCAAACAATCTAATTTAAAAACAGGAAGAACAGAACAGATATTTTTCCACAGAAGATATACAAATGGCCAACAGGTACATGAAAAGATGCTCAAATCACTAATCATCAGGGAAAATGCAAATGAAAACCACAATGAGAGATCACCTCCCACTTGTTAGAATGCCTATTATCAAAAAAATAAGAAATAATTAGTGTTGGTGAGGACATGGAGGAAAGTTACCCCTTGTGCACCACTGGTGGGAATGAAAATTGGTACAGTCACTATGGAAAATAGCATAGAACTTCCTCAAAAAAATTAAAAATAGAACTACCATATGATCCATTAACCCAGTTAAGATATTTACCCAAAGGAAATGAAATCACTATCTGGAAATGATATCTGCACCCCATGTTCATAGCAGCGTTATTTTCAATAGCCAAAACATAGAAACAATCTAAGTGTCCACAAATAAGTGAATGAGTAAAGACATATATATAATAATTAATATATATTAATATATAATAATAATTAATATATTATATATTATGTATATTATATATATGATATACATTATATATATGATATATATTTTATACATATATATATACATATATATATATATGCCCTCATATATATATGAGGGCATCATGCTAAGTGAAGTAAGTCAGACAGAGAAAGACAAATACTGAAGAAAAAATGAACTCATAAATACTGAGAACAGATTGTGGGCTGCCAGAGGCCAGGGGTGGGGGGATGGGTGAAATGAGTGAAGATAGTCAAAATATACAAACTTGCAGTTACATGAGAAATAAGTCCTGGGGATGTAATGTACATACAGTAGGATGACTATAGTTAACAATACTGTATTGTATATTTGAAAGTTGCTAACAGAGTAAGACATAACAGTTTTCATCACAAGAAAACAAAATTTGTAAAAAATACCTATTAGATTAATACAGCTTTTTATATAACACTAAAAGGAACTTTAAGTTTAATTATGTATCTTACAGAAAAATTTAAAAATTAAAATTTATGTATTTTTAAAAATATAGGCAATAATAATACGATTGACTCTGTGACCTTCTGGGACCTACATAATCACATGATTGTGTTGCCTCATATGTTAATACTGTAGAAATTATTCCCCTATACCATGATAATAGGTTTTGAAATTTCTTATACTTACTTAATATCATCTTAATAGGAATGGATATTTTAATCAGAAAACAAAGAACAGGGATTAACAACTTCAACAGTAAAGTCAGTCTTCCTTCCTACTTCCTCCTTCCTTCCTTTTTCTTCTATTCTTGTTTATTCTGATCAAATCATTCTCCATTTCTTTTATCTGTCTTTCCTACTAGCAAAAATATTGCATCTATACACACACACACATACACACACACACACACACACAACAAATACACACATGTTTGTGTAAGCCATGATCCTGCAATTAATCATTTCATACGTCTCTGACTAAAAAATTAGGATTAATTCATACTATGAGAGAAAAAGAATTAAATGGAAATTATTTTAATGTTCAATAAGATAGTTATGGCTGTAACTAAAGTACACTAAAGGGAAATGAAAATATTTTAACATTATAACGATTAAAAATACTGACTGTAGGCATAAGAAGAAGAAAAGATTGATGTGTCATTTACCACAACCAGATGTCAAAATGCATTTTGGTCATATAGCAAACACCGTTAAAAAAAATTATTACTGAAGTTCAAAAGACCATGAAGATATGAAGATCATGAATTTTGGTTGGGTGATTAAATGTGCTGATATTAGCTGCCTGTAACTAACCTGAAAATATGCTGCCTAAATAATCATGTTATACATATCATCTCATGAATAAAAATGATTCCACTAACATTTCTTTCAGTGTGTCTACTTTCATTTTTATTGAAGATGATTATCTGTTTTGAGCAGACACCCTGGCCCTCAGAAACTGATGGTCTATAGTCCAGTATGGGATATGCATAAATACATATAAATAAAAATATACATAAGCATATCTATGCAGGATCCTTTGTTCAAAAATTACTAATAAGACAATAGACCTTTAAGCAAAGCATGTAGTCTTTCTAAGCATGGGCCCTACTCAATTGCCCAGGTCATATATCCATGAAGTCTGCCCTGCATACAAAACATACATTTGCTCATAATCCTGTATATTTTCATGGGTCAGATTAAAGTAATTATTTATCCAAATCTCATTTTCAATCTAGAACAACAGGGTGAGACAATACTTATTTCAGGGAGGAAGTCTCTGAGTGTTTATGACCAACAGCTAACAAGCTATAGCTAAGTAGTTTGGGCAGGAAAAAAAAAATAGTAAGAAATGTATTAGAAGAATTTCAGGCCTATTGGTATAAGTAGATCTCTTAAATAATATATAAGTAATAACATGAATTAAAATTAAATGTTACAAAATATTCTCTTAGCAAATTAATAGAAGCTTTTTATCACACAATAATTTTTTGAACAACACTATATTACAAATTTTGAATGGTCTTTTAGAGTATTTTTAAAAATGTTTTTATTTATTATTTTAGAGAGAGAGAGAGAGAGAGACAGAGTGCGAGCAGGGGAGGGTCAGAGAGAGAGGGAGACACAGAATCTGAAGCAGGCTCCAGCCTCTGAGCTATCAGCAGAGCCCGATGCGGGGCTCGAATTCACAAACCATGAGATGGTGACCTGAGCTGAAGTCGGATGCTTAACCGACTGAGCCACCCAGGAGCCCCATATAAATATATATTTTTAAAGATGCATATTTACATATGTAGATAGATAAACACATTACATACGTATGAATCCTTATGTACAGACAGAAGCATAGGCTGCAGGCTTCCAGAAACAGACTCCTGATGGCCAGAATGAATTCTTTTTTTTTTTAATTTGTTTTTTAATGTTTATTTATTTTTGAGACAGAGCACATGAACAGGGGAGGGTCAGAGAGAAGGGAGACACAGAATCCGAAGCAGGCTCCAGGCTCTGAGCTGTCAGCACAGAGCCCAACAGGGGGCTCAAACTCACAAACTGTGAGATCATGACCTGAGCTGAAGTCGGATGCCTAACTGACTGAGCCACCCAGGTGTCACAGTTTAGAGCCTTTTTACTTTTATTTATCTCATTCCAAAAATGTATTTATTTCTATAACATGTATTACTTAAAAAAAGAAATCAACAATTTAGGTCAGGTTTCAATCCCACATTTGACTTTGATCCTACAAAGACTTTGTACATTATTGAAGTCAGAGATGCTCTTTCTCACCCTTGAACTCCAAAAGTGCTTGCTGTCTTACTACCCAACATATTCTGTCTCCTATAACAATTATTTTATTTTCTAGATTGTAAACTTCTATGGCCACAAAACATGTCTTAAATGTCTTTATAAAAATCACAACACCTTCAAAAATGTCTTAAACATGGAAGGAGTTCAATATAGTAGCTCTATATGGCTCTATCTTAAGTAGATAAACGAAAGTGGTTTAAAATGCTGTGTACTACCTTGTATAAAGAAGATCAAGAAGGTCAAATATAATTGTCAGTATGTAGACAGTTTCTTGAGTATACTGCTGTGGTTAGGATATAATGAAAAAAGATTACTTTGTTCAAAAAGATTGAGTTTAGTTTGGCTTTCTAGAAATGCCAAACTGCAAAAAATTAAAGTATTGCATTTCTCCCAATCTTTATATATATTCTTAAGTTTCCTTTTAAACTATCTCTGCAGAAGAAAACAACAATGTATTTTCTATAATTATAATAATTTATACCGAGAATTTGGTGAAGAGAAAACCAACTCAAAAGCACCCATTTTTAATATTTACTTATATTTTTACATATATATCCTATTATTTAACGATATTGATGTTTTCCATTCAAATAAAAGAAATGTCCGATGCATAAAAGCTTACTGAATACGTATTTTTGAAATTGATACAAGTTTATAGTTCTATGATTCTTTATTAATTTATTATTTCCATCTTTTCTTTGTTCTTTTCTTCCTTCTTCCCTGACTTCCTTTCTTCTTTTCAAATGTAATAATTTAATTTAAAAGCTATTAATCAAATTGGAACAAGGTAGACATCTAAAAAGGGAGAGAGCAGTAGCATAGGATGGAAGTCATACGAGAGGTGTTATTGGCAGCTTAGCATGAGATATCAGAGACTGAGAGAGGTTCAGATCACAACCGACTGGGGTGAGAGTGTGGATAATAGAGTGGCAAGGATGGCAATGAGAGCTTTGTTACATATAGCAAGGCTTGATCATATAAGCAAGTATATTGAGTCTCTCATTGCTGAAGAAAGAAGTTATAAATAAAAAAATGAGAGAGAACTATAAAATTTTATTGCTGGTATTGGACTAGAATTAGACACATTGTGAATTTATGGTTTTTGATGCATAAAGACAGGAGTAGTAATACAGCTATAGATTTGATATATTCATATTCATATGTGTGTGCATATATTCATGTACTTCCCTAGTTCTAAGAAGTCTTGTTAGCTGCAACACTACAATAATAATGGGCACACCTCGTGCTTATATCTTGGTTTCTAACTAGAGTAGTCCCCCTTATTGGCAGAGAATATATTTTTTAGACCCCAGTGCATGCCTGACACTGCAGATCATACTGAGCTCTATATAGTCTGTTTTTCTATACCTACGTATCCATGATAAAGTGTAATTATAAATTAGGGACAGGAAGAGATTAATAAATTATAAATAATAATAAAACATAACAATTAAAACAATATACTCTGTGAAAATGAGTAAAGGATACCTCATTTCAAATGGAGCCAAGAAACTATGAACAGAGAGTTTAATGTAGGTGCCACTCCTTGCAGCCTACGTAATCAGCAGGGAGAAGGAAAATAATAATTACTTTAACAAGAAAGGACATTTTTCACATAGGAAGTTTATCCCTAGCTTTTAAGAAAAAGAAGGGAGATCCCTCCCTGCCCCAACAACAACATATTGACCACTGCTTGCAATCAATAGAAACCACCACAACTTTGAACTTGTTTTCTCCAGCGAACTTTTTCAACACAACCCTCCCCAGGGTGTTCCTAAAATCTTTAAAAGAAAATTTTTTTATTTAACATACAGTGTAATATTAATTTCAGGTGTACAATATAGTGATTCAACAGCCCAAGTGTCCATTGACTGATGAATGGATAAAGAAGATGTGGTATATATACACAGTGGAATATTACACAACCTAAAATCTAATAAAAGTTAATCTTCCCTTTGTCTCTTTGGACTTGTCTATTCTTCACCATAGCTTGCATGTGCCAAATTACAACTCCTCTGCTATTCCCAAACAAGCTTGTTTGCTAGTAAAGTAACTGGCTATTTTATTTTTAAGGATGACACTGTAATAAAACTTACATGGTCTCTCTCTCTCTCTCTCCCTCTTTTTCTCCCTCTCTCAAAGTATCTTATTGTACTGTACTCATCCTTCTTCTTGTGATGATGCGAGATAATAAAATGCCTAAGTGATGAGATGAAGTGAATTGAACGATGTAGGTATTGTGATGTAGCATTAAGTTACAACTGACCTTCTGACAATTTGTATATTTGTATGTTGAGGTATACTGATACCTCAATAAATAGGAATTGTATATATTTAAGGTATACAACTTGATAATTTTATATATATATATAGTAAAATGATAACAGAAATTAAGCTAATTAACATATCCATAGTAGTAGATTATGTCATTATAAACTGCATATATGTATGTATATATAATAACAGGAAATAATCTATAATCAAGACACTCTCTGCTATAAGCTACATCTGAAGGTAAGCTACATATGTGTTTCTGTGTATGTATGTGTTTTCTATAATACTCTTTGTAAAGTCAGTCTATAAACTTGCTTCAGTTGCACTAGGTGGACATCTCCATATCTCCACCATGCAATTCTTGATACATAAATATTGATTGAAGTTACAGCTTGTTCAGTCTCACATGGACAGAGCAAAGTCTATTTTACAAGCTGATGATATCCTTTGCTAAAAAGTTCTCTACAATTATTTTAGCTAATATAAGAAGTTTCTAATCAAGCCACCTTCTTCATATGTCAGGAGAATATTTTGAAGTGTCACTGACATTTGGAAATAATGAATAATGCATTATAACCAAAAATATTAAAAGCTCAATACAAAAAAAGGTTTTAATCTTCTAATATTAGGGAGAATACATATTTTTCCTAATTTATCAAGAAAAGGCATTGGGTCAAGTGATTACAGTGAACATAAAACAATAATTGGTCTTACAAATTACAAACTATTATCAATAGCAATGTGCACATGGTTTTTATAGCGTGCATTTGCCAAACTCTGTGTAATAAGAACATGCCAGATTAAGACCTTCATAGCCTCTTACTTGAATCCTAATTGAAAGAAACAATCAGATCTTGTTTTTTTAGCCAGATCTGTCATTTGTGCTTCACATAAAAGAAGAGAGGGTGCTGAGGCCATCATCAAAATCACAACTGAGAATCCAGCACAAGAAGAGTCAAACAAAAGTATTCATCTCATTTACTGTAAAATATTTTACTCTTTAGAGCAATAATGATTGTAATATCTGAAGATTCATTGAGAAAAATAATTACCAAAAAAGGTAGTGAGAGTTCTGCTAAGTTTTATAAATATCGTGTGTTGTATTTTTATCTCTCTCTACTTATCACACTATAAGTTTACATAACACTGAAGAGTCTAATAGTCCATAATACATTATTTTTTAATATGATAAAACTGTTCTCTCAAGACTGTAACCAGCCCTAAGAAACTATAATTTCCTTGAAACATCTTAGCTATTTTTCAGCTCAAGAGAATTAAAGAAGGTGATACTTCCCTGTGAAAATGTTGCCCTTTAAAAATATTCCAATAGGGGCGTCTGGGTGGCTCAGTCAGTTATGTGGCCAACTCTTGATTTCAGCTCAAGTCATGATCTCACAGTTCAGGAGTTTGAGCCCTGCATCCGGCTCCTGTGCTGCTGACAGTGTGGAGTCAGCTTGGGGTTCAATCTCTCCCTCTCCCTCTGCCCCTCCACCACTCTCTCACAATAAGCTTTAAAAATATACACGCCAATAAATAAATAGATAGAAATATTCCAATTCTGTATATGAAAAAGCACAGCTTCTTTTGTATAGGATGCATCCTGGAGCCCTGTCTGCCCAATTAGACTCATTTCTTTCCACTCATTGCTGTACACTTCACACCACGGTTCCTCATCTCAGGCTTTTCTTTATCCAGATTCCTTTTTTTTTCTTTCCTTAACCACCTCCTATTTATTTATCCTTCAAGTACTACCCAACCTGTGAGTCCTTTGTGCTGTGAACCCTTCCCTCACCCCATCCCAGTGTTCCCACCTACAAGAGAGATTTGTCTCTGTATTTCCTCCCCACATTGCATCACACTGTCCCTCTCCACAAATGCAAATGGACTTCCCTCATTGAATTCATCATACTGTATTGAATTTATCTTGTTACTCTGTATTTCCCTTTAGTCTGTAAACTACTTGAAGTCAGGGCTTATATACTGTTCATTTTTGCATCTCTCACACCATGAGCAGTAGAGTTTCTGTCGTTTAGTATGTTTTCTCTAAAAGTCCATTGAATTTAAATTACCTCAGGAGGATTGTTCATATGATAAATAAATGAATTAGTTTGTAAACTATATCAAAGACCCATAAGCCAAATGTTGGTAAGATTATGTTTTAAAGTGTGACAAACAATATTTCTCTAAAAAAAGCATGCTGCTCTACATGAAATTTACAAAGGTATGAATCTTGCTAGTTGCTCTTTGAAGGACAGCTCTTATTCCATTGCAGTCTACATGGTTCAAATAGATCTGATCCAATCCTCTGGCTCAAGAGTTAGGTACAAGATCCAGGTCTTTACAATCACAGTACTCTGTCCCCTCCTCCACCCCAGCCTCAATTACTCATTGATTCAGGAATGGGCAGTGACTCAAGGTTGTTCAATCAAACTCTCACTGAGATTTTAGCTGGTAATACAAGAAAAAAGGCTTTCTTTCACTAGTACTGCTAGCTGTAGGTTCTCTGGGGCTATAAGGATCATATAAACTCAGAGTTTTCAGGGACTGTTTCTGCTGCCACATACATACTGTAGACTGTAATTGGCCCAGAGGAAATCACAACCAAGGACAGAGACAGAATATTCTATATCACACAGCCCACACAACTCCCTGAATTTTGGTGATTAGACAAGAATAGGCATCTGTCCTAAAGACACTCAGCCTTGTGATGACCTAGGATGGAGAGGTTTTGGCCAAACAGCCTACCCAGTAATAGTCTCTTTTTAGCAATTTGAATTGCAAAATATACACAGATAAACATAAATCACTACAGGAGTTAGGACTTCAAGAATGTACACATGGGTTCAGGAAACAAGAAGGGCTATGGAGAGGGCCAGGAGAGAAATTATGAATAAACAGAAGCTAAGCAGTAAATAGAAGCTACTCAGAGGAAAACATTAAGAGAAGCCATTTGCGGAGGAGAATAAAAGTGAGAAAAATCATAATTGCTAACAATTATAAAGTATTTGAATTATGTCCCAGGCACTCTTCTAAGCATTGTAAGTGGCTTATCTCATTTAGTATGGCAGCCATATTGTAAACATTCCTTCATACTAACTGCATTCATTGAGTTCCTACCATATGCCAGGCACTAACAGGCACTAATCTGAGATTCAAGAGTATAGTTATTGAAGAAAAAAAAAGTTATTTGAGAACTTGGCATTTATGCCATATCACTTAAATTCTAACACACTACCTGGAATAGTAAATTATTATGAATTATTGTGGACTACTGAATGAAGTCACAGGGAAGAAATAAATGGCTATTAAACATTTGACTATGCACCAGGAATCGTGTTGATATCCTTGACTTAGCTTTTATCCTTTACACCATGCAGTTATTCTATGGGATAAGAATGAACTAGGATAAGACATGCAGGTTTTCTAATATGCCTTTTTATTCTAATTATGATTAGAACATAACTAGAATTCTCCCCCCCTTTTTTTTTCTACTTTGATAAAACTGGCCCATGATAAATTGGGAGAAAAATGAAATGAGAGCTGAAGAGATTACTTCCACCACTGTACATTTTTAAGTAACTATGATCTTTGAGGAAAGCCCTGGCATTGGTATCATTCATTAAAATTCTTCTTATTGTATAGTATATGGTAGAAAATAGCCAAGTGTTTCTATTAGTTTTTAGATTTAGTGAGCCCTTTTTTTTTTTTAATCTTTTTAATGTTTATTTTTGAGAGAGAAAGGGAGAGACAGAGTATGAGCAGGGGCGGAGGCAGGGCAGAGAGAGGGAGACACAGAACTCAGAGTGGACTCCAGGCCCTGCACTTGTCAGCACAGAGCCAGATGCAGGGCTCGAACCCAGGAACTGTGAGATCATGACCTGAGCTGAAGTTGGGCGCTCAACGGACTGAGCCACCCAGCAGCCCCATATTTACTGAGCTCTTTAAACATACATTTCTTTCTCCAGAGTGTGAATATAATTTTACATCAGTAGAATCATAAAATTGAATGTTTTGTTTCAAGAAAAAAATATTTAAATAACTTGCCAAAGAAATTAAAGATGGCAAGTGTTATGCAAAAGTTCATAAGATTTAAAGGTAATATTAGAACAGTTTTTCATTTTGTCCAAATAATATCTTTTCTTCTGGATGCATTAACCATTCCTCCACCATGTTAATTTGTTTTTAACAACTTGTATGCACACTAGAAAGAAAAAAATGATGTTCACCAAACTAACATTCTATCAAAATAATTATTAAATTAGACATAGCATTTAAATTTTCACAGAACAAGACTACTGATTTTGCAAAAGAGTGTGAAATATGTAGAGCTGTTTCTCTTGTACTCTGTTGGTGCTTTCTACATAGTTTTATTATATTCCATGGTTATGATAAACTAGAAAAAAATAGCAACTATGGCAATTTAAGTCCATTTATTTTAATTCTGTGTCTATACTGTACAATTTGGGTTTCTTGCCATTGACTAGACATTTATTAAGATACAAAGGCATTCAGGAAAAACTGTAGGGTATCACTTTTGAAGGTACAATTTTCCTAAAACACATAAAGTGTACTTTTCCTCTGAAGGAATTATCTGTATCACTTTTTTCTAGAGATCATTTCCTTCTATGTTCTGAAATAGTTTCTAAAATTTAATATGCAAACATCATATGGAAAAATTATTTTTCCAGAATTATTTATTTATCAGTACTTCTTTAGGGTAAAAACTATTTCATAAAGAATTAATTTTGAATACTATTTTATTTCTAAACAATTGCATCAAATGGGACAGGGTAGATCCCAAGACCCACACCAGCTATCTAATTTTATCAATTTGCCTACTATTTGTTGATCTGCCTATTCAAATTTATTATTAATTTCCAGTATCAGCTTTCAAATATAAGTGAGCACAGTCTCCAAGATGCCAGGCTCATTCAACCTTCATGCAACTTCTCAGCATAGGCCTGCTTTTTGTGTAGCTAATGTCATATTAGCATTGAAAACCTACTACTGTGTGAAGAGTAGAAGGGAATAATGGCTTTGAGGTAATTAATTTATTTTTTCCTATTCTTTTCTCAACAAAAAGCAGACTTTCACCTATAGTTGTTACCTCAAGGAAAGATCAGACATATTGTAAAGCACGAATAGTCCATGATCCCCTCTGTTGTGATCCAAATATCTAAACAAGCACCATCCAAAGCAATGTAATGCAAACTGTACATGTAATTTGAAAATGTATAGCAGCCACATTTAAACAACTACAAGCAAGTGGAATTAATTTTAATAAAGTATTTTATGTCATACAAATATATTTTGAAGGTACGATTTACAAATTAATGAGACAGTTTACATTTTTTAATATCAAGTCCTTGAAATCCAGTGTATATTTTACACTTAGAGCATATTTTAATTCATGTCAGCCACATTTCAAGACATCTATAGCCACTTGTGGCTCCTTCTTTGGCGATGACAACAATGTAACAATTGTTGTATGGTCTATCCTATAAAGAATACCCTGATTTCAGAGCTGTTAAAATATGTTCTAAGAAAGTGAAATTTGGAGCTAATGGAAAAAGCTAGTCCATAATAGAGAGAGAGAGAGAGAGAGAGAGAGGCACACACACAAACATAAACACTCACACAACATATGTATGCTATATCATTAATGCAAAATTTATTTCTTACTGTGGGTTCAAATAAAAAATAAATAAATAAAGGCATCTCCTCTGACCCAAATTTCTCTTTCTTTCGAATGAGTTTTAACAAGTTGTTTCTTAGATATCCCCCATAAAATTTGGCACCTACAAATCTAGTCACACCTACACAGATAGCATGAGTGTGTAAATTTCAAAAAGAATATCTGTTAGAGCACCAAACTTTAATGCTATATGCATTTCCTAATTTGCCTTATCCATTTAACTTTGTTTTTCTACTTTCTCAAATGAGCATCCAAGTTAAGCACAGACAGGACATAAACTCTATTAAATAATTTGGAACATTGGAAAAATAAAATTGTTTCTCAGATTTTGTAAAAAAAAATCTGGTTAAAATATTGTATGCATGATTTAACCAAATATTTGGAATGTTGACCATTTCTTCTGAAAGTTTATTTTGTAAAAACTGTTTTGTGTATTTACCTTAAAATGATTAGGAATAAATCATGATACATAAAAGACATAGAAGAAATGATCTTGAAATAATATAGTCCTATAACTTCAATTTATAATGAAAAGTTGAGTTCCAACCATGAGAAGTGCCTCACCAAGGACCACCACATTTATAAGTAGCTGTCATGACTAGAACACTGGGAACTTCTTAGTTTTATCCACTTAAGCTTCAAAATTCTGATACTTAAGTTAGAACAATTTCTTGTTTAGATTTTAGTTTTTAATATTGTTTTTAAAATAACAAAAATTTAAATAGCTAGTCTATTATTTATACTAAACTACACAATAATCCTGTTTATTTTCTATGGTAATCTTCATATAGTTCATTTTTGATATAATCATAAAATTAAAATGTCAATTAAAAGTTTAATATGATGCCTAATGCATCACAGTGTAAAGAAGAAATAAACTAAATTATTTACACATGAACTTTAGTCTCAAAATAGGATACGTGAACTGGGAAATATCTGGTTTATCTGCTCACTTCCTGACAGAACTTTCTTGTCTGAAATGTTACAGTGTGAAATTTTATATTTTTCATTAAAATGAGAATAAAACATCTTAATCTTCATATGTCTCTCACTTGCCATTTTATATTATTTTATATTTTAGTTTGAATAGAATTCCTATCATGATTTATTTGCTTTCTTCCCTCTATTCCTGTTTTCACACATTGGGCTGAATTATTTCATTATAAAGTGCTGAATGGAATTATACAAATTTAGACATCTCAAAACATTTGCTACATGCAGCTGGACTTGGGTAGAACAGACTGGCTTTCCAGAACTCACACACACATGCACACATACAAACAGGTCACACTGAAATGAATGAAACTATTCATGAAAGTAGCGAGAGGGACGTGTGCAAACTTTGAAAGAACTGTTGTTCCATATATACATATTCTACCACATTTACCGTCTTTATTTGTAGAGAGCAAATGTTTCTGTCCTAAGGTTTACTCCATTTAGACTCTTATTCATTATTCACCATTTCATATTCTTTTTTTTTTTTCTGGGAAATGATAGTAGTTTGCATATTTAGCTTGTCCTTCACATGAAAATAAACAGCACAGTTAACACACTCCCAGACAAGCTAAAAGCAGCAGTTGAGAGAGTTGAACTGACAGTTGAATTCATAAATTCATTTATTTGAATATATGTTTTTAAGACTTAAAATTGGACTGGGTTTTCTTTCTTGTAAGAATTCATTTCTTGTCAATATTTTGAGCTTTTGCCGAATGGGGAGGAATGTCACATGTCATAGTACATTAATTCCAGGAGATTCCAAAAACTTTTTCTTCTAAAAAACTGGAAAAATTCAGTTATCAAATGATTTAAAGACTTGAAGTAACATTTTTAAAAGGATTTCTTACTTAAATATATGTTGATGTTTCTCGAGTGGGTTTATAATAATTATTTTTTTAATGGAATGAGAGTTTAGACGGGGGTCTGTTTCCCAAATTTAACTTTGTTTATCATTTTCTGTTTTTCTTTCCTCTTTTTGACCATTCATTTGAATAATGAACCCTTCCTAAAGCAAGAAAATAATCCAGGTATGCTGGATTTAAAAATTTAGAGCTAATTACCTCCAGAGGGCCCATGGCTTTTCCCCACCTCACCACAGCCATTTTTTTTAACCTTCCCAAAAATCCTGTATTAATGTCCAGCTATAATTGTTTCATCTACCAAATATTTGTTGCTTATTATTATTGATCCTTGTGGACAGGTATCATGATATTTTTAACAAATTTTATTTCAATAATTCAATTGATTAAAACATTTTGATTTACCAAATATTACCTTTTCTCAATATTTAGAACTGTGTCTTGAAATATAAAAAAGTTTCTCTGTGAAGACAAGGGAAACATGCAATGATACAAAGAAATAAAATATACTGGGTGTTTTATTTTTTTTTCAGATTTTTAAAGTTTACCTATTTTGAGAGAGAGAGAGAAACAGAGAGAGAAAGCACGAGTGAGCGGGGGAGGGGCAGAGAGAGAAGGAGAGAGAGAATCCCAAGCAGGCTCCACCTGTCAGTGCAGAGCCTGACACAGGGCTCCAACTCACGAACCATGAGATGATGACCTGGGCTGAAATCAAGAGTTGGAGGCTTGACCAACTGAGCCACGCAGGTGCCCTATACAGGGTGTTTTAAAACCATAAGTATTTTATATGATTAGTGTCCCTGGTGTATGTGAAAGTGGAATCTGGTTTCACAAACTATTTCCTTTCCCACACAACTAAGACACATTTTATCTCCCTTTTCTTCTGGAAGATAAATACAATACAATTAATTCTCCAGATAAGGCTTCTTATTGTAAGTAATTCATACTTACCCTAGATAATTTCTCTCTTCTTCTGGAACTCTACCTGCTCCTAATTTAGACCACCCGATATTGTGCCAGGCCATTCAGCCTTTACATTTTTTAGTCTATTCTTTTGTTTTTATCAAGCTTTACTTTGGTCAGTTCCTACTGCATTCTCTTCAAAGTCACTGTTTTAGTTTAGTTTTTGTTTTTTGCAAAGTTCAACAGGTGTTTAACCCATTCATGTTTTTAAATTTCAGATACTACTATTTTTCAGTTCCAGAATTTCCTTCTGTTTTTTCCCATAAATTTCATTTCTTTACTGATATTCCTTATGTTTCCACTCAGTATATCCATATTTCTTTTAAATCCATAAGCATATTTTTAATAGCTGTTTTAAGGTCCTTCTCTGTTAATTCCAACATCTGTGTCATCACAATGTCTGGTACAGGATTCAGACAAACACATGGGACAGATTTTTGGAGGTTCTTCTTTTTGCAGGTCTCTCCTTTCAACCTCACAAATTCCAGCTGCTCAGAAGCTCTGTAATACAATCTGTGCCCCAGCAAGACCTCTGTGCTCTACATGGGCTCTACTTCTGTGTATTATAAGTCTAAAAAACTGCTTCTAGACAGAAATCATATGTGCATACCCTGTGTGGTTGTCCTTCCTCAATGGGATCGAAGTATTAGGGATCGACGTTTGTTTTAGAATGTCTAAATAAGTAGTTGCTTAATATATATTGTCCAGTTTTTAGTTTATGGTTGGAGTCTAGTCCTGTACCAATTATCGTATCAGCTGAGAGTAGAAGTCCAATGAGTTTAATTTTGACAGTTATCACCAATTTACTTTCCCAAAGAACAAAGCAATTCAGATTCCATCAGCATGTAAGTACCAATTTTTCTAAAAATTATCTAGTTATAAAGATCATTTGTCCTTTTGATTTCAATGTTTACAAAATCAATATGCAAAAATATTGTGTTACTTTATTCTAATTTACACTTCCCTAACAACTGAAGCATGTTTTTGTTTGTTGGCCTTTTACTTTACTCTGTATAACGTATTCATACACTTGACCCATTTTCTACTGAGTTTATCTTTTTCTTATCCATTTATAAGATTCCAAATGCTTTCTAACAATTCATCCAATCTTATTTTGATTATTCCATTCTCTGCAAATTGTCAATATATATATATTTGGTTTACAACACACAAATTTTGTTTAATTGTATTTATATGCATTTATTCACCAAATGAATTACAAATACCATACATTATAAAATTATGCATTACATTTAATTAATAAATATTAACCACTGAGCAATTTCTTCTGGTTTATATGCTACTCTTCTGCAAGTAAATGATAATGAGACCTTTTTGATGTCATTTTTAAAAACTGTCACAGTAAATACCATTTGCTGTAGTGAAGTGATGATTTAGTATTAAGTCTACTACAGTTTCCAAAAGAATCTAATGACAGTCCCAAGAATTGGCTTAGACACTGGGAAAAACTGACTGTTCTATATAAACTACTGTATTTCTAGTAGGCAGTTTTAATAGCTTGTGATTCACTCAGCATAATATAGCTGCAAGATTTCTTTCAAAAAATGTTTTGGTTAAACTGGAATGTAAGAGAAGAGCCTAAATTAATTACTATAAAAGTTTGTCCAAATTCTGCCATGTGATAGTATGAGCTGAAGAGTAATGTCATGTTTCCATTATGTAGCTAAATATTTCTATTTTTAATATTTAACTTGATTTCAGAGTGATCTACAAAACCATTTACGTCCAAAAGTTACTTAAGAGTAATGTTTCATATAAGACACATGTCAAGTCATTACTGTCAAGGTTTTGAAAATAATGAGCAGTTGAGATTTAAAAATATGAGTCCTCTTTAACATAGATATTTGACAGATTGATGCAAGCTCAGATAGGTAAAATTATGATAAAATAATGTAAAAGGTAATCATATAATTCAATAAGTAAGTTAATTGTAGAATCTCCAACCATATAGAAATATATGCCTGGAGAGACATATGTGAAAGCTAAGTATGGCATATCTGAAGCATTTTATTTCAAACAGACTATAGAAAAAATTGTCAATAATATATAGTCCTTCACAAAGGAAGCTTATAGCCTGATGAAAGAAACAGATGCATATATATCAGTAACAACAACATAATTATATTTTCCAAGAATACGTCCGTGCAGTTTCCATGTGTTGACTAGTGTTTTGATTGGGTATAGAAATATAATCAGCTTTAGCACATTCGCTTGTAGTAACAAGTCTATGTGAAATTAATGTTTGATGTATAACCTCCCAAAAAGTCATGGCTCAAGGTATTCCAGGGAAGAAGAAAAATACAATGATAATATTAGGTGAAACTTTTGAATACCTATTCTGTCTGCCATTTTTCCAACTGTACCATTATGCCAACAAAATTATTTTCATTAATTTATTTAATATTCACAAAAACTTTATAAGAAAATTAATTCTGAAATTGAGAAGAAAGGGTTATGTTGATCTAGTGAATTATGCAAAATTGTCCAACTAATAACTGGTAAAACTGGGACTATACCTAAGACATGTCTGCCTCTAAGTTTGTTTACCCTGAAAGTAGAGCCTGAGAATAGGACATTCAAAGGAGAAGGAGAAATAAGGGAAGGAGGATCTGGGAGAGACAATAACAGCATCTACCAAAGTAACACAGACCCCCTTCCTTTCTGAGGGATCTGAGTCCCTGATTACCACACTCTTATCAGATCATGGTTGCTATATTCATCTGTTAACAATTAAAAGTCGGAATAGATGCCAAGTGGATCATGTGAGTTTCAAATGTATTCCTCTCTATCCCCATATTTTGTAGCAGCCCTACCTCCCTAGAATGATCAGGTTTAATTACTTCTGACAATAATAATTCCTTTTTGTTTCTTTTATTCTGCTGGCATCAGAAGATCAAAGTCAACAGTGGAAGTCACAGTTTTAAGTGCAGTGACACTCTGTGTCTCCTGGTAAAAGTGTCCCTCTTCTAGGAACTGAGCCTAAAACCATAAAGTTTATTATTACAGAGACAGCAGGAATGAATTGCCCCAAAATGCATAACAATGGGATCCACTGGTTCAGATACATATTTTATTAATCAGAGGTGTCAACAGTGTGGAGAGCTGAATCAACACTCATAGCACATTGAAGAAAGAGGCACTACCCTCAATAAAAAGATCTCAAAGGGCATTTTTAGCATCCACTACAGTCTTAGTTCTACTTATAATTTTAGTTTTATTTAACTCTTCTTTTAAATGGGAGTGAATTTTACCATCCCCCAAATATGGAGGACAGATAACTTGTCTCTTTAATTAGTAAGTCTTCAAAGTAAGAGAAGCTATGTCAAAGATCTTTTATTCACACCTGCATCTGCTTTAGATGATAAGATCTTGGATTAAATGACTGAACATCATAATTGGATGAGTCTTTGGGCATCTTGGGAGAGTTTATTTTGGTTCTGCATTGACTGTGAGTTATTGGGGCAAGAGGGTAAATTGTGAAAGACGATCACTTAGATGATCCTCAATAAGTAAATAAATAAATAGATAGATAGATAGATAGGTAAACCATGCCCCCTGACATTCATACCCTTATGAAGTCTCCTTCCTTTAAATCTGGACCTTATGATTTTTCAGTTGCTTTAACCAAAAGAATGCAGTGAAAATGACACTGTGCCAGTTTCAGGCCTAAACCCTAGGCACTGTAGGATCTGCTTTTGCACTTACCCTGAGGTTCCGCCACCCTTTTGGAGAGACACTGTGGATAATAGAAAGCCCATGTAGAAAGGGGAAGACCTTAAAACTACACAGAGATGAACCAACAGAGACCCTAGATCTAGTTGAACTTTCCCAATCAGCCCAACCTTTTCAAGCTTTCCTAACTGAAGTTAAGACCTATACCCAGAGAAGCCATCTTGGAAATTTTAACTTCAGCAATAGCATAGAACAAAGACAAGTTTTCTCTGCTGTGTCATGTCTCAATTCCTGACCCACAGAACTATACACAAATAAAATGGTTATTGTTTTAAGCCATTACATTTTGGGGCAGTTCGTTACACAGCAATAGATAACCAAGTAACTAGGAATTTTGCTCCTTTATGATGAGAAGAAACCTGGTATGGTGTACTTCAAGTACAATATAATAAAAGACTTCAATACTGAGTGCCTACACCATAGTATGTTGTCACATTGTTTTTCACACTAAACTTCAGGTGCTGCATTATAATTTCTGAGCCACTATTCTTTTTCTTTAACATATTTTTTCAAACAACTACAAAATTGATCAAATGCATAAACGCATTGCATTTTATAACAGAACCACTCAGCTATAATGGATAGAAAGCTTATTTTTTAGAAATCTGTTTTCACTCAGGGATTGTAGATTTCATTGTGCAAAGCCTTGTGGGAATACTTCTTCCTGGTCTGCATTCCAGTAGCCTTTTTATTTCCTGTAGCTGTGTCAAGAGCAGTAATAGAAACTCAAAAGAATGAAACAGGTTACCTTATGATATGCATACCATATGGTTTCACAGTCTTATCCCTTCATTGGTTTAGAAATTAATGTATGTGATAACAGTAAATTGGCCAGCTAATTAATATCCCTTGTGTATAACTGTGTAACTTAATGGATATTAAATAATTTAAAAAAAGTGACCTTTCTTCTCATATATTGTCTTTCAGATTTTTCTGTTTGTGATATCTTAACTACATTTCTTAAAACCTTCTTCGTGGAAAGACATTAGCATTCCATCCCTAAGGTTGTAAGGAATAGCTTTAGCCAGGTCAAGAAACAGAAAGAAGGCCAAAAAAGCACTGGCAAAATAAATGAAGAGGAAAGTAGATTGAGTGTGAGGTAAAGAGAAGAATTAATGACAACTCCCAGATTGTCGGCTTAAACAACTGCTATTTACTCAAATGAGAAGAGCTGGGGGAAATGTATTATTGTCCAAAACATCTATATTAGTTGTATTATTTACATATAACAGTTACATGAGGAACTGCTGTTCTACATGAAGTTGGAACATAAACAAGGAGCTCTATATTTAGCAAAGGAAATAATTCCACCTCAATATAGAACTAACTAGAAAAATCCATGATAGAAATTAGCCAATGAGTTAGACATAGACTTGTCTATCCTCTTACTGCAGTTCTAAAAGAAAAAAAACAAAAACAAAACCTTCTAGCACAAGGACACAGCAAGAGAGTCTAAAGTTACACTTACATTGAACAAATAGTAGAGCTTATTTTTGTGGATATATCTTTCTGTATATAAAAAGAAGCAAAGCCTTGTAAAAGTTTTTGTAGCAGAATAGAAAAGGAACATTATCCTAAACATTCCAAATAAAGGCATATTTCTGAAAATTGTAACCAATAGGATACAAAAATTATCCTAGAAGATATTCAGTCCATTTAAAGATATGCAAATACTATGCCTCTATGAAACAGATCCTATAATTGATAAGGGGAAATTAATTTTAACAAAGAATGAAAGTGGAATTAACAAAAACTAATGACAAGTTGAAAAGAAATTTTAAAATTAAATAGTTAAGATAAAATTCACATGGAGACAAAAGAAACGGAATCGACACTAAAAAAAAAAAACAAAACCCTGAATCACTGGTTTTCCAGATAGAATTTATAAAAGAATAAAATTATAAAAGAAAATTATATAATTATAATTATAAAATTATAAAAGAAAAGGTCCTATAGAAGACAGATTGGTTACCAAGCCTGAGAATTATGAGAATACCCTGGTCAAGAATTCTGAAAAACTGAAAGTAGGCAATAACTCAGTATTAAACAAGAAAAAATATTTCTGATTTTATTTGTGTCTTCACTCTTTTTTTCTTAGTTAATCTAACTAAAGGTTACAACTGATACCATAGAAATACAAAGGATCATAAGAAACTGCTATGAACAATTATATGTCAATAAATTGGATAACCTAGACGAAAGGGATAAATTCCTAGAAACATATAATCTACTAATTCTGAACGATGAAGAAATAGAAAACTTGATCAATAACTAGTAATGAGATTGAATCAGTAACAAAAAATCTGCCCCCCCCCACCCCACAAAAAACTCTCCCAAAAAAGAAAAGTCAAGGACCAGATGTCTTCACTGCAAACATCTACCAAGCATCAAAAGACAAATTAATACTAATCCTTCTCAAACTCTTTCAAATAATTGAATAAGAGGAAACACTTCCAAACTTACTTTATGAGGCCAGCACTACCTTGATACCAAAGCCAAACAAGGACACTACCAGAAAAGAAAATTACAGGCCAATATTCTTGTTAAATATACATGCAAAAATACTCTACAAAATATTAGGAAACCTCATTCAACAGCACATTAAAAGAATTAAGTGATCCATGATCAAGTGGATGTATTCTTGGGATGCAAAAATGGTTCAAACATGCACAAATCAGTAAATGTGACACACTACATAACAAAATGAAGAATAAAAACCATATGACCATCTCAATAGATACAGAAAAAGCATTTGACAAAATTCAATATCCTTTCAGAATTAGAAAAATAACATCCCAATAAATTAGATACAAAAAAATATATACTTCAACCTAATAAAGGCCATATATGACAAACTCACAGCTAATATCATATTCAATGTTCCAAAGCTGAAAGCTTTTCCTATAAGATTAGTGTATACCTGTGCCACTTATAGTCAACATAATACGGTATATATAGCCAGAGAAATTAAACAAAAATAAAAAAATAAAAGTTCTCATATTTGAAATGAAGAAATAAAATTGTTTTCAGATAACATTATCTTATATACAGAAAACCTTAAAGACTACACCAAAAAACTGCTATAATAAACAAATTCATAAAGTTGCAGTATACAAAATCAACATACAACAATCAGTTGTGTTTCATGTACTAACAATGAACTGCCTAAAAAAATAATCCCACTTAAAATAGCTCAAAAAAGAATGAAATACTCAGAAATAAACTTAACCAAGGAAGTAAAAATCTGTATGCTGAAAATTGTAAGACATTGATGAAAAAAACTGAAGAAGACAAAAATAAATGGAAATATAGCCCATGTTCATGGATTAGGCAAATTAATATTATTAAAATGTCCATACTATCCAAAGTGATCTATAGGTTCAATGCAATCTCTATCAAAATTTCAATGGCATTTTTCATAGAAATGGAAAAAAATACTAAAAATTGTATATAACAACAAAAGACTCCAAATAACCAAAGCAATATGGAGCAAGAAGACCAAAGTCTGAGGTATTACAATTTTGATTTCAAACTATATTTTTACAAAGCATTAGTAATCAGAACAGTGTGGTACTGCAATAAAAACAGACACACAGAAAATGAAACAAAATACAAAGCCAAGAAACAAACTCATATGTGTATATAATCAACTAGTTATAAAAGGCATCAATAATACACAATGGAGAAAAACTGACTCTTGAATAAATGATGGTGGAAAGACTGAATATCCACATGCAAGAACAAAATTGGATCCTTTTCTTTAACTATATATGCAAATAAACTCAAAATGGATTAAAGACTTAAACATAAAATCTGAAACCATAAATTTTCTAGACGAAAACATAGGCGGTAAACCCTTTGACATCAGTCTTTTTTGATACGACACCAAAAGCACAGGTAACAAAAACAAAAATAAACCAGTAGGACTACATCAAACTACCAAGTTTCTGCAAAGCCAAGAAAGCCATCAACAAAATGAAAAGCCAACTAATGGAACAGGAGAAAATATTTGCAAACCATATATTCAATAAGGGTTTAATATCCAAAATATATAAAGAACTCCAATATATTAATAGCAAAAATACAAGTAACCCATTTAAAAAAGTGGGCAAAGAACCTAATAAATATTTTCCCAAAGACATACAAATGGTCAACATGTTTGTAAAAAGATGTTCATCATCACTAATCATCAGGGAAATGAAAATTAAAAGCACAATCTGATATCAGATACCTCACACTTTTTAGAAGTCTATGATCAAAAAGACAAAAGATAATAAATGTCTGCAAGGTTCTGGTAAAAAAGGAATCATGCGCACTGCGTGTGGAAATGTAAACTTTTTAGTCATTATGAAAAACAGATGGAGATTAATCAAAAAATTAAAATCTGATCCAGAAATCCCACTTCTCGTGTACACCCATAGGAAATGAAATTATCTCGAAGAGGTATCTACACTTTCACATTTATTCTAGCATTATTCACTATATCATGATATTGAAACAACCAAAGTAACCATTGACAGATGAATGAAAAACAAAAATGTGATATGTCTATATCTGTATTTATCTATATTCATACCTATATCTATGTACATGGAATATTATCCAGCCATAGAAAAGAAGGAGGTTCTGTCATTTGTAACAACATAGATGAACTTGGAGGGCATTATGCTAAGTGAAATAAGCCAGACAGAGAAAGACAAATAGTGCATGGTATCACTTATATGTGGATTCTAAAAAAATGTTAAATTCATAGGAACAGTGAGTAAAAGAGTTGGTTGCCAGGGATTGGGAGTTAAGAGGAAATGGAAATGGGAAATACTGGTCAAAGGGTACAAACTTTCAGTTATAAGATGAATAAGTCCTGGGGATCTAATGTACAGCATAGAACTACAGTAAATATTTCTATATTTTATACCTGAAATATGCTGACAGTAGATCCTGAGAGTTCTCAACAACAACAAAAAAGGTTAAAAAAATCTTTCTGAACTGAAATATCATTCAAGTCTATGAATAAAAGGACTAACTTCATGAACCCAAGAAAAGCAATGAAAAAATGACCCAAAATGAAGTATTAGCACTCAAGCAGAAACAAAAAGGTTACCCATGAAAGAACAAAAGTTGAACTGGCCTCAAATTTCTCTTATGCATAACTGAATGCCAGAGGACAACACAGAATTTTAATGGAAAAATTTTGTAAACTGAATATTCCACATCAACCAATTTATTGTTTTACTATGAAAGCAACAGAAGACATTGCTATGTTAAAAGAACTTGGAAAATATTGCAGCCAAGCCCTCTTCCTGAAAAAAAAAAAAAAAAGGAATGGATGATACAATTCAAGCGATAAAAGTACAAATAAAAATAAAAATACTGGTGATGAGCATTGACACTATTTAAAGACATTAGATTAACATAATTGAATACAAACCCAAATAACCTCAACAAAAATTTACTAAGGACCTACTATGTACAGAAACTCTCCTAAGTATAGGAGAGATAAGAATAAACAAGGTGAACTCTACCATGCTTTGCTGGTGCTACATCCTAACGGATGAGAGAGACGTTAAACACCCAGTGTCAGATAGTGATCAGCACTCTGAGAAAATAGAAGAGGGTCAGGATATAAGACATGGCTGCAATTTTTGATACATGGGCTCAAGAAAATCTTTCTTTTTTTTTTTTTTTTTTTTTTTTAATATATGAAATTTACTGTCAAATTGGTTTCCATACAACACCCAGTGCTCATCCCAAAAGGTGCCCTCCTCGATACCCATCACCCACCCACCCC
>NW_026059393.1:0-73307 GCF_023721935.1 Panthera uncia
GTCTGAGGGCCGGCTGCACATGGTCTGCGGCCTTAAGTTGTTCCTCTCGAAGGCAGTTTACCTAACATAACATTGAATACTGATTGAACACTTTTACTGTTTTGAGTGTAAATTAGTGTAATTTTTAATCTTTTTGTCTGTATGGGATTATTGAAATTTAAATTGTAGCAGTACCTTTAAGTTAAATGCTTTGATATTTTTTTTTTTGATAACATAACTAAAATTTTTTTTTTTTTTTTGTTTTTTTAAGAGTTGTTCTCTGTGTACTTCAATCTGTACCTTAAACCTGCACAAGACATTAATAGAGTTTTAGTGGCTAGAATAATTCATGCTGTGGCCAGAGGGTGCTGTTCGCAAACTGATGGATTGAATTCCAAATTGTTGGATTTCTTTTCCAAAGCGATTCATCATGCAAGGTAATCTAGTCTCGTTTTGTTCTGTATTGGAAATCTGTTTGATCTTTTTGCAAGTATATCTTTTATTTTCAGTGCGTGTGTGTGTGTGTGTGTGTGTGTTTTAATGTGTATTTATTTTGAGAGAGGGGGCAAGAGGGGAGGGACAGAGACAGAAAACCTTAAGCAGGTGCCATGCTGTCAACCCAGAGACCGACGTGGGGCTCAGACTCATGAACTGTGAGATCATGACCTGAGCTGAAATCGAGAGTCAAACGTTTAACTGGCTGAGCCACCCAGGTGCTCTGCAAGTCTGTCTTTTAGATCTAGCATCTGAAAATGTTACCAATTAAAAAAACAAAAACAAAAACATCGGCCCATTGTAGTAGAATTAGTAGATTCCTAAAGAAAGTATCACTCCAGCTATTCTTGAATATCCAAAGACAGAACATGAAAATGATGTTTTTAGATGGGAGATCAGTGCTGCTTTATTAAAAAAGATAAATATCCTCTTAAGTAGTTTGATTTTCCCCATTTTTGAGAATAGATGTACTAAGAAAAAATGAACTCGTGTATTTTGGAAGTATCAATATCTTACGTTTGTGCTGCATTAGTCTATAATATGAAACATTGTATAAATGGTGTTTGAGCAGCAGAGAGAGCTGGTGTCCTAGCACCAGATAATGTTGTTGCTGCCTGTAGTCCCACTAGGATTTGTTTCCTGAATAGTTCTGAAACTAAGGCTATTGTTATTTGAAGATTAGATACTTTTTTCTTTCCAGCGTGCAACTTCATAACTGTCTTCAGTGTTCATTGTCTTCCCTGTTAAGCGGAGTGTGTTTATTTTCTGTGACAGACAAGAGAAGAGCTCTGCAGGTCTAAACCATATCTTAGCAGCATTTGTTATCTTCCTCAAGACGTTGGCTGTTAACTTTCGAATTTGCGTGTGTCAGTTAGGAGATGAAGTTCTTCCTACCTTGCTTTATATTTGGACTCAACACAGACTTAATGATTGTTTAAAAGAAGTGATTATTGAATTATTTCAGCTGCAAATTTATATCCGTCATCCAAAGGGAGCTAAAACCCAAGAGAAAGGTAATAAAAGGCAGTTTTTGCTGTTTTGAATTTACTTCCTCATCGAAATGTAGGGGCTTAAGTATGAAAATTGTATTTTGTAGGAGGTTATGACCTTCTTATGGATTACTGTGCTTGATAATGGTATTAGTCACAGGGATATTTCTCACACTTTTTTTAGAATTTGAAGTTGTGGTAGCAAGTCATATTGTGCCGTTTGTTTAGTACATTGCTAGGCATCACGAGGAAACACAAATATGACGCGATGTCCCCTCTGGGAGCTGATGATGCAGCAGTTAGGTGCTAAAAGGTATTTCTCATACTATAGCGTAAAAGAGTTCAGAGAAGGCAGGGTCTTGTTTATTTACATGTGGCTTTTATTAGGAGGTAGAAAAGATAAATATGGACCCAAAGCAGTCAGATTAGTCAGTTCCTCAGGGAGATGTGTACATGCTGCTTTAAACCTCATACTTGATCCAGGCCCCTGTTTGCTGGGAATACCAGAAATGAATGATTTCTCCTCTCTTCGTTTTTCATCAAGAGAGTATTGCTGGTTAATACATATCGCATATTTGAAAGCAGCTAGGATAGTAGATCTTAAAAGTTCTCATCACAAGGAAGAAGCTTTTTTTTTTTTTTTTTTTTTTTGTTATGTAAGGTGTGTTAACTAGACTTAACTGTGGTCATTTCACAAGGTTATACAAATACTGAATAATTACGTTGTACACATGAAACTAACGTTGCATGTCAATTATACCTTCATAGAAAGAGTACTGCTGGGATGGTTTCGCTTCATTCAGTAGAAGGGAACTTTATTGGGTGGAACAGGAACTGAACGAGTTCCCCCATGCTCAGGCTGTGTTTACCTTTGGCCTTGTACTGGCCTTTGGTTGAATTCATCATGGCGAGCGTAATGACTGTGTTAGGAAATCATGCTACACTGAGTAATAGCAGCTAAAATGGAGGAAAACAGTTATAGCCAATTTTTTTCAAAAGTAGCAATGTTTAATGGGCTCTTCTAGTATGTGTAGTTAGAGTATTTGTGGCCCGAGAAACTACTGAAGTCAAAGAATGGCGGATTCTCTTAGTTTGTCATCTTTCACACAGCTTTCACCAGGATGAAGATCAGGCTTAATTTATGGGATGGCATGATATGTTTAGGGTTTTAGTTAATGGTATATTTAGGATGAAAATTGACAGGATGGTGAGTTTGCCAGAAACACTAACGTAGTGTTAGACTGCGTCAGTAGATTTTATGGTTCTTTGTGGGGAGTAACAGCTCCTTTGTTACCCATCGGGTCAGATGACAGTGGGAGTATTCTGTCTACCAGATTTTGGACAGTCACCATTTGAAGAGAGATCTAGTAGACTGGAGTGTGTTTAGGGAAAGGTGACCAGAGTAATGAGAAGTCTGGGTAACATGTCATTTGTACACCAGTTAAAGGAACTGGTAACATTTTTCTCTAAATGATGTAGTGAGAACTTGGTCCTCATGTAAATGACAGAGCCTGTTAATTACATTTGCCTCAGGGTAGAGACACAGTTAAAGTTCGATTGAGATTTTCATTGAGTTGATCAGAGAAAAATCAGACTATTGAAGAATTTTATAGGAAACACAGGTAAGCTGAGCATGAAGCGGACACTTACAAAGTAGAGTTTGGCAAGGATATTGTCACAAGAGGCATTAGTACTGAGTGGGCAGTTGGCCCAGTTTCCGCCTCAGTAGCTGAATGGTTTTGTGGGAGGTGGTGGGGCAAATGGAGTGTGTATGTAGATTATATTCTCTTTTTTTGAATTACAGGTGCTTATGAATCAAATAAATGGAAAAGTATCTTATACAACTTATATGATCTGCTGATTAATGAGATAAGTCATATAGGAAGCAGAGGGAAATACTCTTCAGGATCCCGTAATGTTGCTGTCAAGGAAAATTTGATTGACCTGATGGCAGATATTTGTCACCAGGTACAGTTGGTTGAAATTTTCCATTAATTTCCTTTTATTTGGTGGGTTTTTTTTTTTTTTTTTTTTTAGAGATAGAGGATCTTAAGCAGGCTCCAGCGTGGAGCCTGATGCGGGTCTCCATCTCACGACTTGTGAGGTGTTGACCTGAGCCAAAATCTAGTTGGATGCTTAACCAACTGAGCCACCCAGGTGCCCTTTACTGGACTTTTCAAATGTGCGTTCTGATAGGAAACCTTGTCAAATTATTTTGTATATGTAGCTTTTCTGTTCAAAATACTGTAAATATTTGGAAATAATCTTCTGACTTAAAAAATAACTATTTTGCACATATGAACTTAGTGAAAACTAGTGATGAACTCTTCATTCTTAAAAGGTTGTCTGTAGAAAATCAGATTATGTTTCTTGTTTAAAATTTTTTTTCTACTGAGTTAGAAATCACATAGCATACAAGTACACAATTGAGTGGTTTTCAGTATTTTCACTATATTGTGCAAGCATCACCACTGTGTGATTCCAGAATATTTCCACTACTCCCCAAACAGACTCTGTACTTGTTAGCAGTCAGTCCCAGTGCCCAGCTTTTTTCAGTTTTTAGCAGCTAACCACTAAGCTCCTTTCTGTCTCTAAAGATTTGCTATTTTGGACATTTCATATAAATGAAATAGAAACACAACTGTAAACTACGTGGAAACAACTTGTAGTCTTTCCTCCATGTTGTGCTAGGAACTAGTGGTTCATTCCTTTTTATTGCCTGATAATGTTTAGTAGTGTGGGTATTTTACATTTTGTTTGCCCGTTCATCAGTTGATGGCAGTTTTTTTTTTTTTTTTTTAATGTTTTTATTTTATGTTTGAGAGAGAGAGAGAGGGACTGAGTGTGAGTGGGGGAGGGGCAGAGAGAGAAAGACACAGAATCTGAAGCAGGCTCTAGGCCCTGAGCTGTCAGCACAGAGCCCAACGTGGGGCTCGAACCCACAAACTGCGAGATCATGACCTGAGCCAAAGTCGGATGCTTCACCGACTGAACCACCCAAGTGCCCTTATGGCTTAATGTTTCTTAAGTAAAACTTTTTCCCAGAAATTTGATTAACATCCTGGGTAATTTCATTTGTCAGATATTTTCTTAATGCTAAACTTAAAATACTTTTTTTTAATTAAAAAAGCTTTTTTAAATTTAATCCCATTGAAAATACAGATTTTTGCTTGGTAATATGTGCTTCCTGGAGAGCTGTTACAGTCCTGTAAAATGTTTGTTCATTACTATGTTATCATACTTATATATTTCCATAATTTATTACTTTTGCTCTATGACTTTGCTGTGTCTAATTTGAGGAGGAACATTTTTTCCCTCATGAACTATTAGAAAACAGGAACAGTGTAAAAAAACAAAAAAAGTAAGTTGTCTTTTTGTTATTTTACAGGTTTTTAATGAAGATACCAGATCTTTGGAGATTTCTCAATCTTACGCTATCACACAAAGAGAACTTAATGATTACGGTGCAACTTGCAAAAAGAGGAAAATAGAATTAGGCTGGGACGTAATAAAAGATCATCTTCAGAAGTCACAGAATGATTTTGATCTTGTGCCTTGGTAAAATGTTACCTTTTTCAGTGTCATCCTGGTCTCATTTAGTTTTTCTTACGAGACCTCTACTACAACAGCCTGGCCATAACTAGGTCATCTGTCCACTCCTAAACCAGTCATTGGCAGAGGGGAAGGTGGTTGCTGGGACGTGTTGAGGTCCACCACCGTGGCTCATGTGCTGGAGCCGGGGCCACGGCCTTAGCAAAGGAGATGGGGGGACAGCAGCCTGGGAGACAGTCATGTGTGGCTCGTGGAATTTCCTGAGTTGTGCATCTCAATATAGACATTTTAGCAGGTACAGCACCTGCTAGTAAAAGTAGCTTGGGAAGAAATTAAAGATGGCATTCAGAAATCACAGAATAATTTGGACCTCTTGCCACAATAAAAGGTTGTCTTTTTAAAATTTTGCTGGGTACAGCATACACAGTTACTTAAATGATTAAATTGTTGACTTCTGTGATAACATAAAATATTAGGTTTGGTAGGAGTCTTTAGAATTCATCCAGTCCAGCCTGTTCATTTTATCAAACTGAGGAAGGTTCCGCAGCTTGAACAAGGACACTTAGAAATTTGTAGGTGACAGTCAAGCTTCTGTGATCCCTGCCTCCGTTTTCCCCATGTTGATGTAATAGTTAAATATAATTGCGTTGTGGGGGAAAGCGTCTTGATTTAGATACCTAGTGTTTGAGCTCATGTTTATTTTATATAGTGGAGGATCCCTATTTCAGATTCTTCAATTTGTTCATTTCCTGCAGGGTTATTTATTGAATACTTGCTTTGTGCCAAGCATTATAGTTGCAAGGATGAATAAGATAAAGTTCTTCTTGAGCAGGATGCATTCTAAGAATTCACAGCAAATATTTTTTGACTTAACCAACATCTAGGAAGAATAGTTGTTTGGCTTTTTTGTTCTTGTTTTAGAGGAATAGTCTTCGTGGCTAAAGAGCAAGGATGGGTGTGATAATTCAGAAGTAGAAAATTGGGTCATTTAGGGGCGTCTAGGTGGCTCAGTCAGTTAAACATCTGACTCTTGATTTCGGCTCAGGTCATGATCTTACAATTCATGAGACTGAGCCCCACATCAGGCTCTGCACCGACAGTATGGAGCCTGCTTGGGATTCTCTCTCTCTCTTTCTCTCTGCCCCTCCCCTGCTTGCTCTCTTGCTCAAAATAAATAAATTTTATTAAAAAAAAAATTGGAGCATCTGGGTGGCTCCATCAGTTGGGCTTTCAACTTTGGCTCAGGTCATGATCTCATTGTCCGTGGGGTTCGAGCCTCACTTCGGGCTTTGCTCTGACAGCATGGAGCCTACTTTGGATTCTCTGACTCTCTCTCTCTCTGCCCCTCTGCCACTTGTGTGCTCTCTCTCTCTCTTTCAAAAATAAACATTAAAAAATCAGCAAAAAAAATATGGGGCGCCTGGGTGGCTTGGTCGGTTAAGCGTCCGACTTCGGCTCAGGTCACGATCTCATGGCCCATGAGTTCGAGCCCTGCGTCGGGCTCTGTGCTGACCACTCAGAGCCTGCAGCCTGTTTCAGATTCTGTGTCTCCCTCTCTCTCTGCCCCTCCCCTGTTTATGCTCTGTCTTTCTCTGGCTCAAAAACAAATGTTGAAAAAAAAAATTAACAAAAAAATTAACAAAAAAATAAATAAAAGAAAGTTGATAATTTACTTTTTATTTATTTTTAAGTAGGCTTCAGTGTGGGGCTCACACTCCCAGTCCTGAGATCAAAAGTTGCATGCTCTACCTACGGAGCCAGTCAGGTGCACTTACCTTTAGTTACTCCTCAGAATTTTTGTGTAAGGGAAATATGACAGCTCCCCTACCTGGCCAAAAAGTTGTCATTCTTCCTGCCACTTTAGGAAGTAGGGCTTAATAAATACTAAGAGCCTTTTATTTGGAGAGTAGTATGGAAAGTAATGATGGTGATTCTTTAGGATATTGTAAAGGTGCTATGTCTGTAGATTTATTTTCTGTTAGCTTGTTAATAGACTTGAATCATTTTCAAATTACACTTTTTTCTTTTAGGTTACAGATTGCAACCCAATTAATATCAAAATATCCTTCCAGTTTACCTAACTATGAGTTGTCACCATTACTGATGATACTGTACCAGCTTCTGCCTCAGCAGCGACATGGGGAGCGCACGCCATACGTGTTACGGTGCCTTGTGGAGCTTGCATCGTGTCAAGGCAAGAAATCAGACCTGGAAAGCTCACAGAAATCAGATTTATTGAAACTCTGGACTAAAATTTGGTCTATTACTTTTCGCGGTATAAGTTCTGAACGAATACAAGCTGAAAACTTTGGCTTACTTGGAGCTATAATTCAAGGTGGTTTAATTGAGGTTGATAGAGAATTCTGGAAGTTATTTACTGGGTCAGCCTGCAGACCTTCATGGTAGGTTGATTTATGTATTGTATTAGATTTTTATATATACATATACTTTTTTTTTTCCCCTCTGGTTTTTGTAGTTTTTCACTTCAGTTAAAAATATGTTAAATTCTGGGGGTGCCTGGGTGGCTCAGTCGGTTGGGCATCTGACTTCGGCTCAGTTCATGATCTCCCTGTTCCCGAGTTCGAGCCTGGCTTCAGGCTCTGTGCTGACAGTTCGGAGCCTGGAGCCTGCTTCAGACTCTGTGTCTCCCCTCTCTCTACTCCTCTCCCACTCATGCTGTGTCTGTGTCTCTCAAAAATAAACATTTAAAAAAAAAAAACCAAAGAGATTCAAATTGTTCTTGAGGGAAAGAATGTGGACAGGAGATGGTAACTTAAAATTGGTGCATTGCTGCTTTTCCTGCAAGAATATATAGGTAGCATTTATAGTCTCCTCTTGCAATGCTTTTCTCCCATTCTTGACTCTCCTATTCTGTCACTCAAGGGTGGGGAACGCTTTGTCATTCTTTCATCACATTTAATCTAATTTTGGTTATTCTCGTGATGGCACTTACTGCAGAAAGAAAACATAGAACTATTAGGACTGGGCCCGGGGTGGTGGTGGGGGGAAAGCTTATTTTTAACAACAGCGCCCTCTGTTTTGTTGTAGTTCTGCAGTGTGCTGCTTGACTTTGGCCCTGACCATCTGCGTTGTTCCAGAAACAGTAAAGACAGGAGTGGAGCAGAATACATGTGAAGTAAATAGAAGTTTTTCGTTAAAGGAATTGATAATGAAATGGCTCTTATTCTATCAGTTAGAGGATGACTTTGAAGACAGTACCGAGCCGCCCCCAGTTCTTCACAGGTGATTTGAATTCATTAGCATCCAGCTCCTTTTTGTATGGGGAGGTACCGGAGGCTTGTGCTTGTTTGATACTCGATGGCTTGTCGCACAGTGGTAATGTGGGGTTTCTGAGACCTTACCCCAGATATTAAACAGTCCCTTTGTTTTTCCAGTGTTCTGTGTCTTTGTGCTTGGATGTCTTCATGTCCTTTTACTTTGTTTTTATCTCTGCTGAGGCATTGAGAACACAGGGGGATGTGCCTGAATAATACGGATTATAATTCTTTGAGCACTTCCGTGTTCCTTTGTGATTTTCTGTGAGTAGGTTTATCTGCATGTATGTCTGACACAGCCGTATCCTGGAATCAGAACGGGAGTATCTTGTGCGTGACGGGTGTTAAATTAATGGGGGGAGGAAACTGGAGACAGTCAGAATGGGGCTTAAGCTGCAGAACGGGGAGCAGCTTGACCCTGTAACCTTTCCACAGCTGGTGGTCAGGACTGAAGGAGTAGAGGATGGGATTTTCTGGGTCCTAGTGCTTTTGTTTTAATTTCACAATCTGTTTCAGATACAATTTTTAAAAATTAGATGGGTCTGCTGCCAGGAAGTATTGAAAATTATAGTAACATAAAATAAACGTATGCTTCTTAATTCTTGTTTTAGATGTTAAAAAATTCAGTAACGATGAAAGAAAGTGATGTCAAGATTTACAACCAAACATGGATATTTAAGTATAAACAATGCATTCAATGGGTTTTGGTCTTCTAAGTGAAGATTTTTTTTTTAATTTTCCTTTGTAGTAATTTTCCTCATCTTGCGCTGGAGAAAATTCTTGTGAGTCTCACTATGAAAAACTCTAAAGCTGCAATGAATTTTTTCCAAAGAGTGCCAGAATGGTATGTTATCTAATAGAGTTCTGTATTCGTTTAAGCTATGGCTGTTAATTACAAAGATGATAATTTTAGCAGGGTAGTAGCTACGTCTTAAAAATTATGAACTAAGTTGATCAATTAAAGAAAATTCCATCTCTGAGCCAGGGAAAAAGCTGCTTTTAATTCAGTGATAGTCATCTGCGTTCTATAATTTTAGATCCTGTCGACTGGTTTTTAACGCCGTGTAGTATAGCATGGCAACTCATGCCAATGGAAGAAATAGAATAGTTATCATGGGTGGTTAAGACATGAGTTTTTTAAAGATGTGACCCATTTTTGTATGCCATGTAAAATCTGTTTGTTTTAAAATTAATGGTAATGGAGGATAGGTCAAAGTAAAAATAAGTCTAAAAACCTCATTTTAGTTGATTGACTCAAGAGGCCCCTGTTTATCACTGTGGCGGAAAATGACTCACTAGTATTAAGACTCCTGATCTCCCTTGAGAGGGCATAGCATGAAAAACTCCTCCATTTTGGAGAAATCAAAGCGGAAAAAAGGAAAGTGTTTTCAGATAATGTTTATCTTAGTGTTTGTACCTGGTGCTATTAATGTTTTCTTTTTAATGTTTTCTGACTTTGCCTTTGAAATTATAACCTATGTGTCTTTCATCCATGTGTTAGTGGAATTTGCTATTGCAAAATGAAAGCTGGTACACGAGCGTAGCCATTCCAAAGCCGAGAAGCCTTTAAAAAGACTAATCCGTTAATTGTGTAAGCAGTCTGTAAAGTAGATGCTAAGTTAAAGTTTTCATTTGTGATATATTGCTGCTGCGTGGAGGTGAAGCAGTTGGTCACTTGATTGTACATTTAAGGTCTTACTCTCTTGAAGTGAACAACACCACAAAGATGCAGAGGAGTCTTCGTTCTCAGAAATTGAAGAACTGTTTCTTCAGACAACTTTCGACAAGATGGATTTCTTAACCATTGTGAAGGAATGTCCCGTAGAAAAGCTCCAGTCCAGTGGAGGCATTTCTGTCCACCAGAACCTCAAGGAATCATTGGATCGCTGTCTTCTGGGGTTATCAGAACAGCTTCTAAATAACTACTCCTTTGAGGTGAGATTTTCAGAAGAACTAAAGCCTACATCTGACTCAACTTTGGTGGACTGTTAGGAAGGAGAAACAGGCAGAAGGGGCCCTGAGGATGGTGACAGGCTTAATTAAAAAAAGCATAGTGACAGTACATGCGTACAAATAGGGAAGACTTACTACAAGAGCAGAAAGACCCAAGAAGAATAATTTGTGTTTCTTTTGTACCAGGAGTTCCAGTAGATGTTAAAGAAGTAGAATTCTTTGTGTGGGTGCGTGGGGAACAATAATGGTTTGGAGCATAGGGATTATATGATGAGAAAGAACCTCTCAACTGAGAGGAGGGAGAGGTTACAATAACAGACAAGAACATCATTTAAACTGATCTAAAAGATCTTGGTGACACTTGGAGAAGTGTTAATAAAATGTAATAAATGATCTAGCAATCACCCATAGTTTAGAGGTCACTAGTAATTTCTCATAAATCGTTTTCTTCACTGTCTTAAGATCACACATTCTCTTGGGGCACCTGGGTGGCTCAGTTGGTTAAGTGTTCGTCTCTTGGTTTGGGCTCAGGTCATGATCTTGTGGTGAGATTGAGCCCCGCGTTGGGTGTTGGGCTCCACGCTAGCAATGGAGCCTGCTTGAGATTCTCTCTCTCTCTCTCTCTCTCTCTCTCTTTCTCTTTCTCTCTTTCTCAAAGAAAAAAAAGATCACAAATTTTCTTTGTGTGTACCATTCTCTTGCTGAAACTCCCGTTATTTTTGATGTGAAATAAATATCTTTCTACCCATTTTTGTGTGTTCAAAATCATCCACATGTCAAAATCCTGCTAAAGCCTTTTTTAGATAATCTCAGCCATAATAATTCATCTTTTGATTTTCACAGTACTTAGTATTTCTCAAAAAAATTTTTTTTAATGTTTTATTTTTGAGAGAGAGAGCATGAGTGGGGGAAGAGAGAGAGGGAGACAGAATCTGAAGCAGGCTGCAGGCTCTGAGCTGTCAGCATAGAGCTTGATGTGGGGGCTTGAACTCGAGGACCGAGATATCATGACCTGAGCCAAAGTTGGATGCTCAACCGACTGAGCCACCCGGGCGCCCCTACTATTTCTTTTTAAAGTAACTCTTAGTATATTCCTTGTCCCACGGATATTTGTGTGTATGTTTTATACGCAGATGTTTCAAGCCATGCTGTAAATCTCCTTAAAGGACATCTGTATTTTTGTTAATCTTTGGATCTTCCACAATGCCTTGTTATATTGTAAATGGTGAAATATTTGTTGAATAAAATAAAATCTGCAAGTTACTCAGAGGAGTGAATTCGGTAGCCAGGGATGATGACCCACAGAACCAGAGAAGAGATAGTGTGTCTGTTTCATATGTCTTATCCTTAGTTACTGACATTCTGCTAGATCACACTTGTAACCATTTTCGTGACAAAGTAATACAGTCTTCTGTGTTTTCCCCTAAAATGACATTTCCTACAATATAGGAACAGAGCAATCTGGAAATGTTATTTTTCTGTGTAGCCATTGCAGATTTGTAAATAATTGTGTAAATTTGGCTGAGTGATAGCTACTTGCAAAATTTGTGCTAGTTTCTAGAGTCTAAAAAGCTGAGTAAGTCGGGGTTCTTATCTTTCTGAAGCTCAAAATGTCATTTTAATATCTCTTTATATGAATCTGATTTCTACTCCTATTCAAAGAGTTATAGACTTTTATTTGTGTATCATTTTTTTCTTTCCACTGTACCTCAAATATTAAGGGCCTTTGTGTACAGTACATTGTGCTACTGTAAGAGGAGATAGATGCCTAACTTGGCCATTAGGAGATAGTTTTGTTTTTCCCAAGATTTCTACTTATCACAACTCCGCAGGGATCTCTTAGATGTTTTTAGAGATAATCAGAATTATGCCACTATTAAATCAGTTAACTAGTTTCTTAATGTGTACCTAAGATTTGTTCCTACAAAAGATAACTGTGGTACTCAAAATTATTTGTGAAACGTGTATATTTTTTTCTTTCTTGTTTCACTTGAAGTCTACAGATGCAGAAACGCTTATCCGATGTTCAAGTCTTGTGGTGGGTGTTCTTGGCTGCTATTGTTACATGGGTGTAATAGCTGAAGAGGAAGCATATAAATCAGAGTTGTTCCAGAAAGCCAAGGTATGAGAATTCATTCTGTTCACATTCTGGATAAATATGAGTGCAATGTATTCCTGGGGAAATTGGTATATTTGCTTGAGAAAACATAAAAACTTCTACATAGGGTAACCTTTTCTCTTTGGTTTATGCTGTCTGAGAGAAATGGAACTATCCATCCTTCCTTAAAACTTGATTTTAACCCAACTATACGTAGAGTAATTGAAATAGTATCACATTAACACTTAATCTTGTTAAAGAAAAATACTGACTTGTATGGGCACTTTTAAACGTTTTTTTCTGTGATCAGTTATCCTAAAGAATCCTTGACTGAGTGTTAAGCAGGTTTGCTGGACACATGAAACTTACTTTCATCTCTGAGTCCTGTTCTGTCAGCGTGTGGTTTGTAAGGAGAACAGAGTATACGTTAAGTCATTAAAAACACTGTTAATTGTTACTATGACTTTTAATTGCTCTGGGTAGCCAAGTATAACTTAAGAACACTAATTTTATTTCTTAAGTAGACTTTGAAGAGCAATCCCTAAACTGTCATTTTAACTAGAGTTTGGATTTTTTCTTCTTTTATCAATAGTCTCTCATGCAGTGTGCCGGAGAAAGTATCACTGTGTTTAAAAATAAGCCCCATGAAGAATCTAGGATTGTCTCGCTGAGAAATTTGATGCATCTCTGTACACGTTGCTTGTCTAACTGTACCAGGGTAAGGTGTTCTTACTTCACTGTGTGGTCACTCAGCGTGGTGGATAACTGGGTGCTGGTGGTACTGTTTTTTGATCCATTTGTAATTTACAGTTAAATGGAATGTAAATAAAGGTAGCATCCACAGGAATAAAGCAACAGGTGATCTGAGTTTCTCAGGAACGAATTTCATCATTTCAGGAAGGTTTCTGGGATTACCACTTTTATAGACAACTCCAGAGGCAACTCTTTTATGGCCAGCGTATTTTCTTTCATTTAGTAAAAACTTGTTGACTGTGGCCATGTGAGGTGCATACCACTGTACCGGGGCTAGTGAGCACCATGAAGATAGAGAACTCCAGCACATGCCTTGTTCTCTTTTGCCCAGATAGTCTTGTAGAACCCTGGGCACAAAGAGTGTTGCTCTGTGTCATCTTTGTTTCGATTTGGAATAGGCCTAAGTTGTACCTGAGCCAGGCCAGAGTGTCAGTCACAGTTGGAAAGCAAGTTTTTCGAAAGCCAATGATAACTACATGGCTACATAACAATATTACCAGCACATATTTTTAATTTTATAATGTGTTTTTCTTTTTGTTTTTTTTTAACTAAAAAAACATAATGTGTTTTTCTGTGTTTTTCTGTAAATGGGGAAGGAGAGAAATGGAAGTATGAATTCAAACTTAGAGTTATCACTTGTGTTTAGGGTCAGTAGTCAGTATTTTACTTTAATGTTTATACACAATATACTTAAATGTGCTGTAGTTATTACTCTAAGAAAAGAGGTTAGTGTTGTTGATGCAGTTTATATCTTGGCCCTGATAGTAAACTGATCATCCATGCTTCTCATGATAGAGAATTTCCAGTGTCAAAGAAAATTGGTATTTCATTTAAGATAGAGAAGATATTGTCTGCCAAGAATAAGTTTTTATTTTTTTGTTTGCTTGTGTTTTTGTCTTCATTACAGCCCAGTCCAAGTAAGATTGCATCTGGATTTTTCCTGAGATTGTTGACATCAAAGCTAATGAATGATATTGCAGATATTTGTAGAAGTTTAGTAAGTATGCGTGTTTTACCACCGTTTCATTGATTCTTTGATTCTTTTTTCGTTGATACCTCTCTTCAGTAGGTATTCATCTCACGATATATGGCACCTTATGTATTTTTAAATGTGGAAATTGAAGTTATTTGGTTTTGGAGGGGAATATATTCTTTGCTTCTTAATATCAGTACATACTGGTTGGCTTTTAGTTTTTCAGTAATTAGTAATAGACTGAATGATTGTAAAGTAATCATCCAGGCTTACACTTATTTCTATGTAACACTATACCAGAATTCAAAATAATTGTTTATCTTTAAAAATAAAAACAAAAACTGTGTCAGACGAACAACACCTTCTCATCATGGCATTGACTTTTCTTCCATCCATACAAATGGGCTTTTGCTACATGTATTCTTTAGTCTAGAACAGTGCCTGGCATGTACATTACATACTCAAATGTATGTTGAATGAAAAATATTCTGTAATTTGGTCATTTTTCTATGTTGCTACATGCTGCTGTTTTTTATTTATTTATTTATTTTTTAATGTATATTTATTTTTGAGAGACAGAGACAGAGCACGAGCAGGGGAGGGGCAGAGAGAGAGAGGGGGAGACACAGAATCTGGAACAGGTTCCAGGCTCCAAGCTGTCAGCACAGAGCCGGACGCAGGGCTTGAACTCACGAACTGAGAGATCATGACCTGAGCCAAAATCAGATACCCAATTGACTGAGCCACCCAGGCGCTCCTACTTGTTTTTTTAAAGTAGCATTGTATCTCATTATATGGGAATGGTATATATGTATTTTTAGTCCATCTGACCTTAGCATTAGATGTCGTTTCTATTTTGTTGTTGTTACAGAGAGTTTTGTGGTAAAGATTCTTGTATTTTTGTCTACTAGTATGTGTGTATATCATGAATGTAGAATAAATTCTAGCAGTGGAATTGCTTGTTTAAAAGGAATGCGAATTTTACTTTTTGATGGATATTGTCAATTTCCTCAAAAAGTCATACCAATTTATACTTTTCCCCATATGTTCATGACATTTCGGTGTTATAAAGCTTATTGTAAGAAATTATTTTTAAGGTTTGCGTATCATTGTTGTATATACATACTACAGTTTATCCATTTTTTATTGTTAGACATTTAATAGAAATAATGCTGCAGCATTCATACATGTGAATGTTGAATTGTTTGATTAGGTGAATTTTAACTAAAACATGCTTCTGGAAGAAGCCAATTTAAACATCTTTGTTTTTCTTCTCTGAAGGCATCCTTCAGCAGAAAGCCGTTTGACTATGGAGAAGTGGAATCAGTGGAAGATGATCCTGACGAAAGTCTGATGGAGGCGGAGGATCAGTCATCCATGAGTCTATTCAGTGATTACCCTGCCGGCAGTGTTAGTGATGCTAACGTATCTGGAGAGGGTCAAAATACTATTGGTAAATACGCATTTACTGCTTGGGATTTCTCTTTCCCTTTGTATTGATTTGGCATTACGAAAGGCCTCAGAGATACCAATTTTTTGCCCATTTTATTTTCCCTTCTATAGTCTGCTGGGATTGGTTCCCTTCTGTGTACCTTAGATTTCTCTGATTTTGAATTGAATTTATTAGTTACCTGTGTTATTCTTCATCTAAGGAATTTAAAATAGATTATTTGGAAAACAAAGCAGGAGAGTGAAAACACCCCTGGGGCCATCGCTTTTAACCTTTTTTGTCTTTTTGGAATCAGCATCAACCGTTCACGTGTTTTTTTATGCCTTCATTTCCTTTTAACAACTGTGAGCATTTTTTTTCATTAAGCTTTATTGGTAATTATACTTAAAAAAAATTTTTTTTAATGTTTATTTTTGAGAGAGAGCAAGAGAGAGAGAGAGAGAGATTTAGAGCAGGGGAGGGACAGAGAGAGAGGGAGACACAGAATCTGAAGCACGATCCGGGCTCTGAACTGTTAGCAGAGAGCCCAATGCGGGGCTCAAACCCACGAACTGTGAGATATGACCTGAGCAGAAATCGGATGCTTAACTGACTGAGCCACCCAAGTGTCCCGATCATTGTACTTTTTAATGGCTTCATAGTATCCAAATTAACATATGTACCATAACTCACGTGACCATTTTTTTTTTTGTCAGAAGTGTGGGTTCCTCTCTGTTTCGCTGTACTTGGCAGTGCTTCCGTGAATGTTTGTATAGATTATTTATTGATGACAGAATCCTGGAGTAACTTTTCATGAAGAATTTTGAAGCTTTTAGTGTTTAATCACTTTCACCATAATTTTGCTTTCCGTAGACTTTCATCCCTCTCTTTTTTTTTGTAGACTGGAAAATGTTTGAGTTAATGTTCAATATATGTGTGTTGTGTCCCTCTCTTAGTTTTAATAAGTGCTTTTTATTCAGGTGCCATGAATCCTTTAGCTGAAGAACATCTTTCAAAGCAAGATCTACTTTTCCTCGACATGCTCAAGTTCTTGTGTATGTGTGTAACTACCGCTCAGACTAGTACCGTGTCGTTCAGAGCAGCTGACATTCGGAGGAGACTGTTAATGTTAATTGATTCCAGCATGCTGGACCCTGCTAAATCCCTCCACCTGCACATGGTGAGTTCAGGGAAAGTGACACACCTTCAGTTCCGTCTGATGTTGCTGGATAGAGTATATGGTACTTGTGATGGTTTGAACCTGCTTCCTTGAGGAACAAATCTGACGCCAGTTATAAAAATGCTAGTTATAAAAAAATGCTGGTTATAAAAATATAACAATCTGATGCTAGTTATAAAATAGACTTTTTCTTTTCATGTACTGTGAAAAAATTTTAAGTGGATAGTGAAACATTAAAACTCGGTTGGACTTTGGATACATTTATTATTTTTAGTTATAATTAATTATTGTAAATTACTTTAAAGTAGGCCAAGACTCCCGAGTAAAAATAATACATACCTTGTAGTTGAATTCTGAGTCTTGCCTTGACCTTATTTACATGTTGTAGATATTTTTAGATGTAATTTCAAGATCACAGTAAAGTAATGATACTACAAGAATTCCCATATTTCCTTCACACGCTTCCACAGGTAACATTTTACCACATCTGCCTTTTTAGTAATTCTCTATCCTTGCCTCAAATTGTCATGCATTTTCAGTCTCTTTCAATCTGGAACAGTTCTTTAGTCTTTCCTTAGGACGTTCGTATTTTTGAATAGTATAGGCATTTGTCCTTCTCTTTTTTTCACTTGCACACACCACACAGTGCTCATCACAACAGTTGCCCTCCCAATACCCATCAGCCGTCTAGCCCATCCCCCTGCCCACCTCCCTTCCAGGAACCCTCAGTTTGGTTTTGGTTAAGAGTCTGTTTTATGGTTTGCCCCTCTCCCCGCCCCCCCCGTGTGTCTCTTCAAATCAGTATGTTTTTTTAATGTTTCTTTATTTTGAGAGAGAGAGAGAGAGGGAGAGAATATGAATGGGGCAGGGGCAGAGAGAGAGAGAGAGAGAGAGAGAGAGAGAGAGAGAGAGAGAGATTCCCAAGCAGGCTCCACGCTTTTAGTGTGGAGCCCAGTGTAGGGTTCCACTCCATGAACCGTGAGATATGACCTGAGCCGAAATCAAGAGTCAGACGCTCAACCGAGTCACCCAGGCGCCCTTCGAATCAGTATTTTTACATCCTTCAGGTAAATACCTAATAATGCAACCATTAGGTCATAGGGTAGTTAGTTGTATTCTTAACTTTTTGAGGAACCTCCATGCTGTTTTCCAGAGTGACTACACCAGTTTGCATTCCCACCAACAGTGTAAGAGGGTTCTGCTTTCTCCTTATGCTAGCCAATACCTGTTGTTTCCTCTGTTGTTAATTTTAGCCATTCTGACAGGTATCAGGTGGTATCTCATTGTGGTTTAGGTTTGTGTTTCCCTGATGATGAGTGATGTTGAACATCTTTTCATGTGTCTGTTAGCCATCTGGATGTCTTCTTTGGAAAAGTGTCTATTCATATCTTCTGCCCATTTCTTAACTGGGTTATTTTTTGGGGGTGTGTGTTGAATTTGCTAAGTTTGCTGTAGATTTTGTATACTAACCCTTTATCCGATATGTCATTTACAAATACCTTCTTCCATTCCATAGGCTGCCCTTTAATTTTGTTGATGGTTTCCTTCACTGTGCAGAAGGTCTTTATTTTGATGAAGTCCCAGTGGTTCATTTTTGTTTTTGTTTCCCTTGCTTCTGGAGATGTGTCTAATAAGTTGCTATGGCTGAGGTGAAAGAGGTTGCTGCCTGTGTTCTCCTGTAGGATTTTGATGTTTGTGTCTTACATTTAGGTCCTTCAACCATTTTGAATTTTTTTGTGTATGGTATAAGAAAGTGGTCCAGTTTTATTCTTCATGTTGCTGTCCAGTTTTCCCTACACATTTGCTGAAGAGACTGTCTTTTTTCCATTGAATATTATTTCCTGCTTTTTTGAAAATTAGTTGACCCTATAATTGTGGGTCCATTTCTGGGTTTTCTATTCTGTTCCATTGACTTACGTGTCTGATTTTGTGCCAGTACCACACTTCCTGGATGACTACAGCTTTGTAGTATAGCTTGAAATCCAGAATCGTGATGACTCCCGTTTTGGTTTTCTTTTTCAAGATTGCTTTGGCCATTTGGGGTTGTTGGTAGTTCCATACCAATTTTAGGATTGTTTGTTCTAGCTCTGTGAAAAATGCTGGTTGTATTTTGATAGGGATTGCATTAAATGTATGGATTGCATTAAATAGTATAGACTTTTTAATGATGTTTGTTCTTCCAATCCATAAGCTTGGAATGTTTTTCTGTTTCTTTGTGCCTTCTTCAATTTCTTTCATCAGTGTTTTATAGTTTTCAGACTATAGATCTTTTACCTCTTTGGTAGGTTTATTCCTAAGTATCTTAGGGTTTTTGGTACAATTATACATGGGTCGATTCCTTGATTTCTCTTTCTGCCACTCCGTTATTGGTGTACAGAACTGCAACAGATATCTGCATTAATTTTGTATCCTGTGACTTCACTGAATTTGTGTATCAATTCTAGCATTTTTTGGTGGAGTCTTTCAGGTTTTCTACATGGAATATCATGTTGTCTACAAATCATGAGCATTTGACTTCTTTGCCTATTTGGATGCTTTGGTTTTTTTTTTAATTTATTTTTTATTTTTTTTTTAATATTTTTTTTTGACGTTTATTTATTTTTGAGACAGAGAGAGACAGAGCGTGAAGGGGGGAGGGGCAGAGAGAGAGGGAGACACAGAATCGGAAGCAGGGTCCAGGCTCTGAGCCATCAGCCCAGAGCCTGACGCGGGGCTCAAACTCACGGACCGCGAGATCGTGACCTGAGCTGAAGTCGGACGCTTAACTGACTGCGCCACCCAGGCGCCCCTGGATGCTTTGTTTTTCTTGTTGTCTGATTGCTGAGACTCATACTTCCAGTCTTATGTTAGATAACAGTGGTGAGAGTGGACATCCCTGTCTTGGTCTTGACCATAGAGGAAGAGCTCTGTTTTTCCCCATTGAGAATGTTAGCTGTGGGTCTTTCACATATGGCCTTTATGAGTGTTGACATATGTTCCCTCTATCCCTACTTTGTTTAAGTTTTGTATCAAGAATGGATGTTGTACTTTGTCAAATACTTTTTTTTACATCTATCGAGAGGATCGTATGGTTTTTATCCTTTCTTTTATTAATGTGATGTATTACATTGATTGATTTGCAAATACTGACCCTCCTTGCAGCCCAGGACCATGATCATGGTGAACGATTCTTTTAATGTACTATTTATTGGATTGGATTTGCTAGTAGTTTGTTGAGAATTTTTGCATCCATGTTCATCAGGGATATTAGTTTATAATTCTTTTTTTTATTGGAGTCTTTGGTTTTGGAATCAAGGTAATACTGGCCTTATAGAAGAGTTTGTAAGTTTCCTCCCATTTCTACTTTTTGGAACACTTTGAGAAGAAAACATATTAACTGTTCTTTAAATGTTTGGTAGAATTTACCTGGGAAGCCATGTGGCCCTGGACTTTTGTTTGTTGGGAGATTTTTGATTACTGATTCAATTTCTTTGCTGGTTATGAGCCTGTTCAAATTTTCTATTTCTGTTTCAGTTTTGGTAGTTTGTATGTTTCTAGGAGTTTATCTGTTTCTTCCAGATTGCCTAAATTGTTACGTATCATTTTTCATATTACTCTCTTACAATCGTTTGTATTTCTGTGGTGTTCGTTGTAATCTCTTTCATTTGTGATTTTATTTATTTGGGTCCTTTCTTTTTTCTTTTTGGTAAGTCTAGCTAGGGGTTTATCAGTTTTATTAATTCTTTCAAAGAACTAGCGCCTAGTTTCATTGATCTGTTCTGGGTTTTTTGTTTGTTTGTTTCTATATTGTTTATTTCTTCTCTGATCTTTATTATTCCCTTCTTCTGTTGGCCTTAGGCTAAAAGCATCAGAAGAAGGGAAATATAGCCACTTGTTCTTTAGAAGCCCTCACTTTGGGTTTGTCTCATGTTTCCTAATAAGTAGATACAGATTTGTTTTTTTTGTTTTTGTTTTTGTTTTGTTTTTTTTTTTTTGAGACTATTAAGAAAAGAATCCCTCTTCTGCCCTAACCCCATTAATCTGTCTACCTACCGATAGATTTCTTCAGTTCCAGTCCAACATCATAGGATTTGTTGTTTTCTCTGTCCATATTTCTAGCTACCTTTCCCAACAGTAAGGGACCTGGCTTCCCATTTAACTTCCATACATTTACTTGGTTACTCAGTATTCTTATATGTTACTTAGCTCCTGACCATGTAAGTCATCTCCTTCGCCCCAGCACTACTGAACATTTAGGGAGAGCCTCTGGCCCAGCAAGTATGCTGGGTGAGTCCGTGGGCATGTCCCTAGTCCCAGAAAATTGGCAAACATGCCTGTGTTTCCTCAGACCCAGGAAACATGCCAGAGGATTCCGTAATTAGAACCTTATAGTCATGAAGTTTGAATCCTTGTGGAATCCTTGTCATGTTCCAGCTGTCATGAACAAGCTTGTTGATCCTCTGCCCCCAGCAAATGTGCTCAGTTGAGCCTTGTGTGATCCCCTGGTTTTGACCCTGGCCAACACTCTAGTCAGGTCTCTAGCCCCCACCAGTGAGGAAGGCTCTGAGCTTTTCTTGAGGCTTTGGTGTTTAAAGTCAGTTCAAGATACTCTATGACATCGTGCATGTGACTCTCAAAGCAAATATTTAAAGTGGTCCAATTTAATCTTCTTTTATAATATCTGAGAAGGAGGAAGAAACATTTTTCTACATATGGATGATAGGAAAAAGTATCTTTGAATTTCTTACTATAGCTAGAAAATTGTTTGGCGGCTCTCGGAAACCAGCTGCCTAGTTACAACTGCCATTATTATACCTGGTAGTTGCTGAGTGGCCCTTGGTATCCCCAGTACCATAGAGAACCCTACAAGGTTGCCTTTAGGAAGAGAAGCCAGTGTATTTGCCTTTTCCCTGCCCACCACTATGTCTGCTGTCCAAAATTCCATAGAACAGTTTTGAACCATTGAAGTCTTATCCCGAAGCATTATTTTTGGAGGGTAGGAACATAATAATCATTTCAGATTCTTGCGCAGGCTTTTAACCCCAACAGTGATTACAACTATCTATTTACTGAATTCCTACAATACATGCTAGACATTTACATTCATTTCCTTTAATCCTCAGTAACCTGGCCATGTAAGTGCCCTGTCCGCATTTTACAGGTGAGAGTACAAGGCTCCGATGACAAGGCACGTTTTTTAACCATGCAAGTAATAGGTTGTAGTGCTGGGATTTGAGTCCAGCTCTGTTTGACTTCAGACCCTTTTTGTTACTATACTGCCTCTTTTACAAATTCACTGGTCTTGTGTGTGTATGTGTGTGTGCACATGTGTGCATGCATTAATGTGTGAATTTATGGTTACGTGTGTATACTTATTTAAGCAAATGACCTATAGAAAAAAAATGATTTAACCCCCTCAACTGTCTTAGTATCTAGTGCTTTTAAAGGAGCTTCCTGGAGAAGAACATCCTTTGCCGATGGAAGAGGTTGTTGAACTCCTAAAGCCACTATCGTAAGAAATTAAAACCATGTGTTATGTTCACTTTAAATTTATAAACTAACTGGTGTGTTGTGCTGTACTTATAAAGTTAAATTTTTTCCACTACAGCAACGTGTGTTCTTTGTATCGCCGTGACCAGGATGTTTGCAAGACAGTTTTAAACCACGTCATTCATATAGTGATGAACCTGTGTCAAGGCAGTATGGATGCTGAAAACACAAGGGATGCCCAAGGGCAGTTTCTAACAGTGATTGGAGCGTTCTGGTAGGTGCAGAGTATTTTGTGGCGTTCTTAACTTTCTTTTACTACTCTGGATGCAATTGTTAACTTTGTCTTTCTGCATTAGTGATTTGTTCGAATCCTTGAATGTGAGTATATACATCTTTTAACAATAGCAGAATGTAGTTTCTGTTTCCTTCCTTGATTGCTTGAAGAACAGTGAACACATTGGCCTTGTCCCCAGTGTATGCATGTAGTCACAGCGTGACGTGACACGAGGCAAGTTTTACCATATTTACAGAGGAGCACATCTTTAGAGCCCTCCTCCCACTTGATTTGTAAGGATTTCTGAATCAGTGTAGAATGTGGTTTTGAAATCTTTGATATAAAAACAAGTTTTACAAATGTTTTCCTTTTAAAGCAAGTTTATAAATAACATGGTTCGCTGAAGTATGATAGCCCCCAGATGAGGCATGATCATAGAAAACAAATAAGGTACATTAAAATGAACTCCTTTTCAAACTAACTTTTTTTATTTGGAGTTTTTTGGAAGCTGAGAATATTGGCCTATGAGGATTACAGAATGAGAATTAAATTTAGTATGAAAAGAAATTTTGGAAGAAACCTAGAATAAGTATGATACTCAATGATATATTTTGACTGAGCTTTTAGTGGAATAATTATTTGACTTTGAAACACTTACTTTATTTCAGGCACTTAGCAAAGGAGGGGAAATGCACATTCTCTGTAAGAATGGCACTAGTAAAATGCCTTAAAACTTTGCTCGAGGTGAGTTATTCCACATCAATTATTAATAAGGTCTCTATTGAAATTTTTAAAGTAGCCTTTGTTTCTGTTTGTTGATGGATAATTTTTGTCTTAGTATTTCATATTTAACCTTAGTTCTTTTCCCATAGGCTGATCCTTATTCAAAATGGGCTATTCTTAATGTGATGGGCAAAGAGTTTCCTGTGAACGAAGTCTTTCCACATTTTCTTGCTGATAATCATCATCAAGTTAGCATGTTGGCCGCAGAGTCCATCAATAGGTAATAGGTCCTATATTCATGACGTGTCTAGAATGCTGCAGATAGCGTGTCTCGTCTGGCACAGTTGTGGGTCACTAGTTGTGATGTTGAAAGTAGGTAGCACTTACTGGGCATATACTGTAGGCCTGGCATTTATGTTTTCTCTTAATTCTGACACTTTTATCACTTAGATACTATTATTTTCTCCATTTTGTGAGTAAAAAGTGTGGCTCAGTGAGAGAAAGTAACTTGCTCCGTGCCATACAGCTAGTAAGTGGTTGAGTTGAATAAGATGTGTGTCTTAACCACTTCCAGAAGGTATTGAATGTTTGGATGTCACTGTGACTTTTATATGAGTTTATAAAATGAAGATTGGGACATTTCATTTTGTGCTAATTACGATTATTTTTATTCTGGTGAACATGCAGTCATAGAGTCACTGGAGTAATTCTATCATGTAGACCTGTTTATGTTTGAGTACTTAAAGGAGCAACTGTAATTTTTTAGGACTGCATGTTTTTGTCAGGTTGTTCAGCATTCTTGAACGCTTGAAATGTTACGTTCTAACACATCTACCTAAAATATAAGCTGCTTAAATGGGCTCAGATTTCATTAGTTTTTTGAAACAAGACCCAGTATGTTAGTGTGTGTCACATAGTGATTTATTTGTGTCTGATAATATACTTTGGAAAGTTGTATTTAAGGTAAATTATTTCACTTTTTACTTTTTTTTTTTTTTTTTAAGATTATTCCAGGATATGAAGCACGGAGGTTCTTCCACATTATTGAAAGCACTTCCTTTGAAGCTTCAGCAAACAGCCTTTGAAAATGCATACTCGAAAGCTCAGGAAGGAATGAGAGAAGTAGTAATTTTAATACTTGCTAGTATCATACACTTCTTATAAATATGGTATATACTACTTTACCAAGCGTGGTCTAAGACGACATCCGCTGGTTTACTAAAACAACTGTATGAGTTAATTGAAATTATCTTGTTATAGGTTAGACTTGGTCCAATAATGGCAATTTCTTTTGATTCAACTTAGATGTACTATTTTTGTGGGAAGAACAAAATTTATTGAGTGTAAATGGCTTCCTTTTTCATTAAAATTTTAATTGAGGGGTGCCTGGTTGGCTCAGTTAAGTGTCTGACTCTTGGTTTCGGCTCAGGTCGTGGTCTCATGGTTCGTGAGTTTGAGTCCCGCATCAGGCTCTGCGCAGTGTGGAGCCTGCTTAGGATACCCTTTCTCTTTCTCTCTGTCTCTGTCTCTCTCTCTTTCTGCCCCTCCCCCACTCATGCTGTGTCTGTCTCTCTCAAAATAAATAAAAATAAACTTTAAAAAAAAATTTTTTTTTTCAGTTGAAGTATCGTTAACGTACAATGTTATATTAGTTTCACGTGTATAACATGATAATTTCACAATTCTGTACATTACCCAGTGCTTATGATAGACGTAGTCACCATACAGCATTGTTACATTATTATTGAGTATATTCCCTGTGCTGTATTTTTCATCCCTGTGACTTATTTTATAGATGGAAGTTTGTACCTCTTAATCTCCATTCTCTCTTTCACCCATTCCTCCACCCACCTCCCCTCTGATAATCACCACTTCTCTGTATTTAAAAGTCTGATTTTTTTTTTGTTCACTTGAAGTGAAATCCTATGGTGTTTGTGTTTCTTTGATTTATTTCACTTAGCATAATACCGTCTGCGTCCATCCACATTGTTGCAGAAGTCAAGATCTCATTCTTTTTTGTGGCTGAGTCATATTCTGTTGCACCCACCTGCCCACTCATCCTCCATATATTCTTTATCCATTCATTTGTCAGTGGACACTTGGGTTACTTCCCTCACTTGGATATTGTGAATAATGCATAGGGGTGCATATATCTCTTAAATTAGTGTTTTTGTTTCTTTGAGTGAGTACCCAGTAGTGAAATTATTGAATCATAAGGGATTCCTATTTTTAATTTTTTAAAGAACGTTATACTGTTTTCCACATTGGCTTCACCATTTTATATTCCCACCAACAGTGCACAGGGTTCCTTTTCTCCACATCCTCACTAACACTTATTATTTCTGATTTTCTTGATAGCAACCATTCTGACAGGTGTGAGGTAATAGCTCATTGTGGTTTTGGTTTGTATTTCCGTGATGATGAATGATGTTGAGCATCTTTTCATGTGTCTGTTGGCCATCTCGATGTCTTCTTTGGAAAAATGTCTGTTTAGGTACTCTGCTCATCTTTTAATCAAATTTTTCTTTAGGTGTTAAATTGTAGAAGTTCTTTATATATTTTGGATGTTAATTCCTTATCCGATATACCACTTACAAATATCTGTTTCCTTTCCGTTTTGTTGATGGTTTCCCTTTGGTGGGCAAAACATTTATTTTGGTGTTCTCCCAATAGTTTATTTTTGCTTTAGTTTTCTTTGCCTGAATTGATATACAGAAAACTGTTGCTAAGGTCAGTGTCCAAGAGAATACTGCCTATGTTTTCTTTTAGGAATTTTGTGGTTTCAGGTCTCACATTTAGACTTTTCATCCATTTTGAGTTTATTTTTGTGTATGGAGTTAGTGGCCCAGTTTTATTCTTGGCCATGTAGCTGTCCAGTTTTCCCAGCACCATTTTATTGAAGATACTGTTTGTTTCGCATTGTATATTCTTGCCTCCTTTGTCATAGACTCACCATGTAAGTGTAGGTTTATTTCTAGCCTCTCTCTTCTGTTACATTGATTGTGTATCTTTTTTTGTGCCGGTACCATACTGTTTTGATTACTGTGATTGTGATACCTCTGGTTTTGTTCTTTTTCAAGACTGTTTTGGCTATTCAGAGTCTTTTCTGGTCCCATACAAGCTTTATAAGATTATTTGTTCCAGTTCTGTGAAAAATACTGTTGGTATTTTGATAGGGATTGCATTGAATCTGTAGATTGTTTTGAGTAGTATGGACATTTTGATAATATTAATTCTTCCAATATGAGACCATGACATATATTTCCATTTTTCTGTGTCATTTTCAGTTTCTTTCATTAATATCTTATTTTTTCAGAGTATAGGTCTTTTACCTCCTTGGTTAAATATACTCCTAGGTGTTTTATTCTTTTTGGTATAATTGTAAATGGCATTGTTTTCTTAGTTTCTCTTTCTGCTACTTCATTACTAGTGTATAAAAAACTGCGACAGATTTCTGTGTATTAATTTTGTATCCTGCAACAGCATACTGAATTCGTTTATGAGTTCTAATGGTTTTTTGATGGAGTCTTTAGGGTTTTCTTTTTTTTTTTTTAGTTTATTTATTTTGAGAGAACACAGCAGGGGAGGGGCAGAGAGAAGGAGAGACAGAACCCCAAGCAGGATCTGCACTGTCAGCGCAGAGCCCGATGTGGGACTTGAACCCACAAACCACAAGATCATGACCCGAGTTGAGATCAAGAGTCAGATGCTTAACTGACTGAGCCACCCAGGCGCTCCGTAGGGTTTTCTATGTGTAGTATCATTTCATCTGCAAATAGTGGCAGTTTCACTTCTTCCTTACCAATTTAGATGCCTTTTATTTCATGTTTGGTTGCTGTAGTTAGGGCTTCCAGTATTGTGTTGAATAAAAATGGTGAGAGTGGACACCTTTTATTTGTGTCTGCTCTTAGAGTAAATGCTTTTAGTTTTTCACCATTGAGTATAATGTTAGCTGCGGGTTTTTCACATATGGCTTTTATCATGTTGAGCTTTGTTTCCCCTAAACCCTCTTTGTTCGGAGAGTGTTTATTATGAAAGATGTTGTATTTTGTTAAATTTTTTTTTTATCTGTTGAGGGGATCATATGGTTTTTATTTTTCCTCTTGTTAATATGATGTATCACATTGATTGACTTGTGAATATTGAAACATCCTTACATCTCTGAAATGAATACCCTTGACTGCAGCGAATGGTCTTTTTGATGTATTGTTGAATTTAGTTTGGTATTATTTTGTTGGGGATTTTTGCATCTGCATTCATCAGGGATATTGGCCCCTAGTTCTCTTTTTTGTCTTTCTGCCTGGTTTTGGTATCAGGGCCTTCTAGAACAAATTTGGAAGTTTTCCTTTCTCTTCTCATTTTTGGAGTAGTTTGAGAAGAATAAATAATATCTCTTCTTTAAATGTCTGGTAGAATTCACCTGTGAAGCCATCTGGCTTTGGATGTGTTTGTTGGGAGATTTTTGATTACCGATTCAATTTCTTTACTAGTAATCTATTCAAATTTTCTATTTCTTCCTGATTTAGTTTTGGAACTTTATGTGTCTAGAAATTTACCCATCTGTTCTTGATTGTCCAGTTTGTTGGCATATAATGTTTCATAGTATTCTCTTATTCTTTGTATTTTTGTGGTATCAGTTGCTATTTCTCCTCTTTCATTCCGATTTTATTTGAGTCCTCTTTTTTTTCTTGATGACTCTGGTCAAAGGTTTATCAATTTTGTTGATCTTTTCAAAGAACCAGCCCTTGGCTTCCTTGATCTTTTCTGTTTTTGTTGTTGTTGTCTCTTTTCTTTATTTCCTTCCTTCCACCAGCTTTGGCCTTTGCTTTTTCTTTTTCTAGTTCTGCTAGGTGTAAAGTTAGGTTGTTTTCTTGAGAGTTTTGTTGTTTCTTGAGGTATTGCTATAAACTTCCCTCTTAGAACTGCTTTTGCTACATCCCAAAGATTTTGGACCATTGTGTTTTCATTTTCATTTGTTTCCATGTATATGTTTATTTCCTCTTTGATTTCTTCATTTACCCATTGGGTGTTCAGTAGCATGTTGTTTAGACTGCGTGCATTTGTGGTTTTGTCAGGATTTTTAAATTGATTTATACCATTGTGTTTGGAAAAGTTGCTTGATGTGATTTCTGTCTTCTTAAAATATTTCTTGTAAGATCTGGTTAAAAACCAATTTGGAGAAAGGTGATGGTAGGAAGAAATGGATTGAAAACCCTGTTCTGATAGGGGAGACCGACTTATATTGGTGTTCTTTAGGGAGCCTTATGATTTTTATATTTCTTTGTAGAATAATATTTTTCTTAAATGGCAAAATTATCTGAGTGTTAGAATTTATTCACTTATTTATGCCTTGATATGTTTGTGAAAAGTATATGAGGTGGTTAATCAAATACTATCTAGTCGGTGATAACACAAAAGGACAGTTTTTGGACAGTTGGGTGAAAGAATGTGAATTTCAAAAAAAGTTTCAATAGATTGGAAAAATGAATGTGAATAATATAAGATTTAATAGAGATGTATATGGTACATTTAAAAAAAAATTTTTTTTTTTGACGTTTATTTTTGAGACAGAGAGAGACAGAGCATGAATGGGGGAGGGTCAGAGAGAGAGGGAGACACAGAATCCGAAACAGGCTCCAGGCTCTGAGCAGTCAGCACAGAGGCTGACGCGGGGCTTGAACTCACGGACTGCGAGATCACGACCTGAGCTGAAGTCGGACGCTTAACCGACTGAGCCACCCAGGCGCCCCATATGGTACATTTTAAAATTAGCCTGTCTTAAGCAAAAAGGGAAAATACTGACTTGATAGAAATTCATTTGTAACAAGTCCTAACAGGTTTTACTCTTGAGAGCACTGTATGAATCCCATTGCAATAGTTATCAAAAGAAACAAATTCTGCCTTAGATGTCATTAATAGAAGCTTACTGTCACAAACAAGCTGATAAAAAGAATCTGGACTCATCTATACATTATAGAAGGCAGCTTGTATTTTGGGTTTGGTTCTGAGTAGAAGTAGATTTTTAACTAGGATGTTAGAGTCTGTAGATCCTGTCTCTCCTAAGGAGTTGGTGAAGGAGCTGACTTAGTGGGAACCTCATAGCTATTTTCAAACATGTCAATGATGGCCATTTAGTAAAGGCTCTTTCTTTTCCTTGTTCCAAAAAACCAGAAGTAGGATCAATGTGTAGGAGAGTTTCTAAATGTGAAGGGAAACTTTTTTTTTAAGATTTTATTTTTTAATTTTTTTAAATGTTTATTTATTTTTGACAGAGAGAAAGAAACAGAGTGTGAGTGGGGGAGGGACAGACAGAGAGGGAGACACAGAATCTGAAGCAGGCTCTAGGCTCTGAGCTGTCAGCACAGAGCTGACCCGGGGCTTGGAGTCGCAAACCACGAGATCATGACCTGAGCCAAAGTCAGACACTTAACCAGCTGAGCCACCCAGGCGCCCCATTTATGATTTTATTTTTAAGTAATTTCTTCACCGATTGTGGGGCTCAAACTCACAAGTCTGAGATCAAGAATCTCATGCTCCACCTACTGAACCAGCCAGGTGCCCGAGAAGCTCTTATCAATTACAGCTAGTCAAAAAATGTTCACATCTGTTGGGATATTATAATGATGGGTCATTAAACTAGAAGCATGTGTCATTCTGTCTAGTTGCATGATTTTATTTTTACCTTTTTTTTTTTTTGAGAGAAAGAGCACACATGCCCATGCACGCATGCAAGTGGGACAGGGGCAGAGGGAGAGAGAGAGTATCTCAAGCAGGCTCCCTGCCCAGTACAGAGCCTGTCGTGGGGCTTGAGATCACGACTGCGAGATCATGACCTGAGCTAAAATCAAGAGTTGGACGCTTAACCAACTGAGCTACTCGGGCGCCCCCATTTTTACTTTTGACAGTACACGTGACTATATGTTTTGCAGTATAAAGTGCTGTCTATGAAATTATGATAATAAAAACATCCCAGGATGTATACTTTGTAATTGAAAAGGAGCTTTTTGTTATTCTCCCCTACTTGGATTTTTTTTTTTTTATTTAAGTTTTTGTTTTAATTCTCGTCAGTTAGCCTACAGTGTTATACTAGCTTCAGGTGTACAATGTGGTGCTTCAGCATTTCCTTACATCACCTGTGCTCATCACAAGAGCACCCTTCATCCCCATCACCTGTTTACCCCCCCACCTGCCTCTCTGGTGACCATCAGGTTGCCCTTGTTGCAATTTCTTTCTTGTTTTTCTTTAAATTGCTTTATACCTCACTGAAATGTTTGTGAATTCTTTCCCTAAGATATTATCAGAAACAGTTTTTGCACTGTAGAAACTTTGATATTTTCTCATATCTCTGCTCTTGGCTCCATCACTCTAGGGTTTAAAATTGCTCACTGGTGGGGGCCTGGGTGGCTCAGTCAGTTAAGCGGCCGACTTCGGCTCAGGTCATGATTTCGAGGTCCATGAGTTTGAGCCCCACGTCGGGCTCTGTGCTGACAGCTCAGAGTCTGGAGCCTGTTTCAGATTCTGTGTCTCCTTCTCTCTGACCCTCCCCTGTTCGTGCTCTGTCCTCTGTCTCAAAAATAAATAAATGTTAAAAAAAAAATTAAAAAAAATAAAAATAAAAAAATAAAATTGCTCACTGGCTGCTTAGACGTTATAATGGTGAACATTGATTTTAGCCTGATTGGTTTATTTGTAATGTTTGTGTACTCCTATGACATCATTGTTTTTAAAATTCCATTGCAGGCCCACAGAGCTGAGAACGCTGAACTCGTAGATGAGGTTTATAACAGAAAATCTGTCCTGCTGATGACGATGGCTGTGATTTTATGCTGCAGCCCCGTCTGTGAGAAACAGGCTTTGTTTGCCCTGTGCAAGGCTGTGAAAGAGAGTGGATTAGAACCTCACCTCATTAAAAAGGTACATGTGGATGAATACTTTTTATTATCTTCCTTGGGTAACTTGTAAATAATTTAAAAAGTATAAACTTATTTTAAAGTGGCTCTTAGAGACCATTTTATTTTTTAGATCTGGAATATTGGAAAGTAGTAACTCTTTAGCGTATGTTTATTTGTATGTGGTATCATTTATTTTTTACCTCCAGCGTGTCACGGGGTGTTCATTGAGCTGATGGGGATCAGTGACCTTTCATCAGGCAGACCAGGCCCTCTGGAATTGCTTTTATTGAGGGAGACCCATAGAGAAAAGAGCAGTAGCAAGTGTTTTGCCTGGGAGTTCTGGGTCACGACCTTGGGATCTAGCAGGGCTAGAAGTCAAATCATAGAGCTGTGACACTTTTAAAGTTGCAGGACTGGGAAAGGAACACTAGAGTCCATTTGTGCAATCACATCAGCACATTGTTGTTGAATGTTTGCCTCTGCCCCGTTCCACCACCTCACCTCCATGGTTTGGAAAGTTCCACGCCTTTCCATCATAGATGTTCATGTGATGAACCAGTGATAGACCAGTGGCCTGACAGACCATTCAGGATTCTACCAGCATGGTCTCCATGGACCCTTAAAGTAGGCCAGCCTGTGGGTAATCAATCTTAGACCAGTTAACCTTTTAACATTTACTGAGTGGTCGCTATGTGCCAGGCTCTGTGCTAATTATATTAAATATATTTTTCTTGTTTAGCGTCTCTGAAGTATAAGTACTTTTATTATCTCCATCTCATAGATGAGGAAGCCAAGGTATAGAATAGTTGAATGAACGTGTCAAAGTTATGCTGTAAATAATGAAGGATTTAGATCTAGATATATTATTTCGTTGGTTTCTTAAAGCATTGACTTCTTTCTGATTTGTGCAGGTTTTAGAGAAAGTTTCTGAAACCTTTGGGTACAGACATTTAGAAGACTTCATGGCTTCTCATTTGGATTATCTGGTTTTGGAATGGCTGAATCTTCAAGATACTGAACACAGCTTATGTTCTTTTCCTTTTATTTTATTAAACTACACAAATGTTGAGGATTTCTATAGGTAGGTGTACACACACATGAAATATGTTCATTTTAAAATTAGAGGGTAATGTTTGGGATCCCCCCCACCCCCACCTGACACACGCACATACACACATGCACATACACATGTACGTGTGCACACACACACGCGCGCGCGCACACACACACACACACACACACACCCGGAGCTTAGGGGCTGTATAGTAGGAGAGACAGGGCTGCTTGTTTTAATTAGAGTGTACTGAAGGGAATCACTGGGTTTAGGGTCCGGTCCTAGCTGTGCCAGTAACTAGCTGTGTAACTTTAGGCAAGCCATGAAAATACCTGCTCGGCTTTGGTTTTTCAATCTGTACAGTAAGAAAGTAACATCGGTCTCGAAGGACTCTTTCAGCTTCAAATTTTTTTTTGAATTTTTTTTATTTTTACATTTATTTATATTTGAGAGACAGAGAGAGACAAAGCACGAGTGAGGGAGGGGCAGAGAGAGAAGGAGACACAATCCAAAGCAGGCTCCAGGCTCTGAGCTGTCAGCACAGAGCCCGACATGGGGTTCGAACTCACGGACCGTGAGATCATGACCTGAGCTGAAGTTGGACGCTTAACCAACTAAGCCATCCAGGCGCCCCTCTTTTAGCTTTAATGTTTGGTATTCTTCCCTATGACAAACCAAAGAGAAATTACCAGTGGCTGTTATTTCTGCGTTGTTCTTCCTTTCTGTTCCTTGGCTATGGACCATTTTGTCATTATTTTTATTAGATTTAAAGTGTAACGTAAAAATACTTATTTTGCTAAATCCTAACTCTTGAGAAGAAAATTTTGAAAATAGATTTGGAACAACTGAAGAATCATGTAGAGAATAATGTTTTGGTCTCAGGATGATGGGAAAGCAATGCGTTATTCAGTGATCCTTGTTGTTTCATTTTGGCTATTAACAGTATTTACATTCATAGTTTGAATTCACCGGGCACCTGGGTGGCTCAGTTGGTTAAGCGTCCAGCTCTTGATTTCAGCTCAGGTCATGATCTCACCATATGTGAAATCTAGTCCCACATCAGGCTTTGTGCTGCCAGTGTGAAGCCTGCTTCAGATTGTCTCTCTTCTCCTCTCTGTCTGACCCCTCCCCTGCTTGTGCATGTGCTCTCTCTCTCTCAAAATAAACAAGTAAACTTTAGAAAAATAGTTTGAATTCATACATTTCTTTCACATTTCATTCTACATAAATGAAATAATTTTGCATAAATTGATTATGTAGAAGAGAGAAATTCATTTCCCACTTTTTTTGATCATAGAATTAGGTTGGTGTATTCTAAGATCTCTGTTTTCTTATGTGATTATTTAAAATTTATTTAACTTCATCTCTGCATTTATAAAATTAGAGTAAGAATGTTTAGTGATCTAGACAAAGTGATGTTCTAATGCTCGTTTCATTATTTTAAGGGCTGTATTGTAAAATTTGACTTTGAGAAGTTATATATAACATGTACTTGAAATTTTTACATTTTTAGATCTTGTTACAAGGTTTTGATCCCACATCTGGTGATTAGAAGTCGTTTTGATGAGGTGAAGTCCATTGCTAATCAGATTCAAGAGGATTGGAAAACTCTTCTAACACACTGTTTTCCAAAGATTCTTGTAAATATTCTTCCTTACTTTGCCTATGAGGGTACAGGAGAAAGTGAGACAGCACAGCAGAGAGAGACTGCTACCAAAGTCTACGACACACTCAAAGATGAAAACTTTCTAGGAAAACAGGTATGACTTCACTTTTACCTACTAGCTCTAGGCCAAATGTGGGGCTCGAACTCACAATCCTGAGATCAGGGGTCTCATGCTCTACCAACTGAGCCAGCCAGACACCCCTCTTGAGCCCCTAATTGGTCTGAGATGTAACTTAAAGATTTTCTTTTTAATGTTTATGCATTTTTGAGAGACAGAGACAGAACGCTCTGCAAGTGGGGGAGGGGCAGAGAGAGGGAGGGAGACACAGAATCCGAAGCAGGCTCCAGGCTCCAAGCTGTCAGCACAGAGCCTGACTTGGGGCTTGAACCCACAAACTGTGAGGTTGTGACCTGAGCCGAAGTCGGACACCTAACTGAGCTACCCAGGTGCCCCCTGACATGTGACTTTAAAGTTTTAAGACCAGTCATCATTTATGTAGTAAAATTTAATATGTAGTCATTATTGTCTGGTGTAGGCAATCCGTGAATTTTTTTATTGTTGTTGTTATTACAGTGGTCTCTTCTTTTGAGTAGCTTTTATAAATGAAATGTTTTTAACCAGAAAAATTTTTAAAAACTTTGAAATTTATCGCTTTTTCATTTTTAAAATTTATTTTTATTGGCAGTAATACGTGAATGCAAGCTGGGTGTTCAATCCATGCACTACTGGACAGTGTATACAAAGTGTTCTCACTTTCTCTTCAGTCCCATTGAGCTCTTTACTGTTCAGGGAGAAGTATGATCCCAGACTCCCATGCTCTGCTCTCTTTTTTCCATGACACTTACCACCTTTTAACGTGTAATATAAGTTACTTAAGAATATGGTTTATCTTCTCTGCTGTGAGTACTCGGACAGATTTTCTGCTGTTTTTTTTTCTGCTTTGTACCCCTGCTACTTTGTATGTAGTGAATACTCATAATTTGAGAAAAGATGGAGTCAGGTAAAAAAGGATCTAACAGCTTCTGTTTTTTTTTTTTTTTTTTTTTTTTAATTTTTTTTTTTTTTCAACGTTTATTTATTTTTGGGACAGAGAGAGACAGAGCATGAACGGGGGAGGGACAGAGAGAGAGGGAGACACAGAATCGGAAACAGGCTCCAGGCTCTGAGCCATCAGCCCAGAGCCTGACGCGGGGCTCGAACTCATGGACCGTGAGATTGTGACCTGGCTGAAGTCGGACGCTTAACCGACTGCGCCACCCAGGCGCCCCTAACAGCTTCTGTTTTTAATATAACTTACATACATCCAAAATAATTTGAGGGAGATTACATTAAAAACACATATATAAACTTTGTTTAAGGTCAAAGAGGATTGGTAACTCTCAACTTTTTTGTTTTGTTTTGTAAGTAAGGGATGACTAAGCAAAGTTGGCTAATGTTAAAATTACAGTTAGATAAACTTCAAAAGACTTGTTTTGTTTGCCCCTGACCTATATGGAGCCAGCAAACGGAACGAATTTCCCAGCTGCTTAGAGGGACCACTGCCAGTCAGAGCTGCTTCTCAGTCAGTCTGGAGGCAAACGAGGAGCTCCCTTCTCAAAAGTTACTTGGAACTGGATGTTACAGCTCCAGACGTTATGGGATTTATGAAAGACGCTGCTTTTATCCCCTCCCAGCCCGTCTTCCTGCTTAGACTTCTAAGCAGACCTAATCTTACTACTTCTTAAAATTATTCAAACCAAAAGACAGCAATTTTCAGAGTCAGAGTAAGTCTAGGAGGAGAACACAATTACACTGAGGCCTGATTGAAACATCAGTCTTGAGAATGAAGAGAGGCAAACTTAAATGATAATTTCTTATCTTCTTGGTTAAAGACATAAATTTTTATTAGTTTCAATTCCAGTTAGCATTAAGTTGTCACAAGTTAAGTTTTTCTTTGATTCTCTAATACACACTTTCTCTGAATCCATCTTGTTGATTCTTTTTTCAGTGAGTAAGGGTTAGTGCAGCTATTATTATTAGTCTCTAAGCCTCTTAAAACTGTCACTGGTGGAAAGCCAAAAATATTAACAGTTGCAACATTGTTTAGCTGTACCTAGACATCTGAACAGTATGTCCCTCAGCTAAACAGTACAGATCGGGCTTATTACAGAATAATAGGAAACTAGTGAAGCCGCTGGTCATTTTTTGTGTAAGGGAATTCATGAGTTTTTCCTTTGTTATTAATCAGATGGGGCCAATTTGTCCTTCCTTGTCCCAGATATACTTTGAAATGAGCTGGTGTTTTAAGAGGGTTGAAACCTTGGAAGTGGTGACCTGAATGACGGATGTGTAAGCCTGAGGGAAAGGCTAGCACCCTTACGTTTGGCTTCCTTTTTGTCACATTTTAAAATGCTTCTGTTATGAGGAAGTGTGTTTTCAAACCTCCTTGCACACCAAGTAAATCAGCCGTTTATTTGCCTTTAAGTTTGGTGCCCTTGTAATTCCTAACTTGGAGAGCTAATGAGTCCTCCTTCACAACTTCATGACCATCCTTCACTTGGCTGGGGTATATGTAACGCAGCAGGCCCATTCTGTATAATTAGAGAATGTGTGCCTCTCTCTGGGAGGCCGCCGTAACAGAAGGTGGATCGATGGAGAACCTGCTCCTGTCTGGGAGGATTTTGGTTGACTGATGATGACAGGGGATGTGGGGGCCAGCTAGGCTCAGAATTTGGCACATCAGCCAAGTAGAAATCTGGGGGAAAGTTCTGCAGGGAACAGAGAAATGCTTATTGCCAGTCACTGGGAATTCTTACAAGTATTGTTAAGTGAGAGAGATCTCCCAAGTGAGTCAAGAGTAAAATGCAGACTGAGAAGCCGTGTAGATCAGTGGGGAATTTGGTTGGCAGGAAAATTACTAGGTTGAGGAATTCAGTGCTACAGCTGAAGCCTTAGTTAAAATGATTCTTTAAAATGAAACTAGAGTCAGATTAAGGGAGTCTTGTTTGGTTAGATTTCCTTACTCTCCCCCAGGCTACAGGTCGGTTGCATAGCAGAAAAAAGTGGAGTTAGCCGTATGTCTTGGCAGATCTAGGTCTTTCATCATCTATTTCCTTTTACGGTCACTGACTCATTTTGGAAATGATGCCGTAACATTAGCCCCTTGAGCCGTGTTAAAGCTCACAGACATAAGAACTTAAACATTATTTTAATTTTGTATCCTTACAGATTGATCACTTATTCCTCAGTAATTTACCAGAGATTGTTGTGGAGTTACTGATGACGTTACACGAACCAGCAACTTCTGGTGGCAGCCAAAGCACTGACCTCGGTGACTTTTCAGGGTACGGGTATTTTAAATTTAGCGGATTAACTGCTATCTCAGAATTTCCTTGGGAAGCTTATTGCTTGACACCTTCAAATGTCTATTTCAGTTTTTAGGTACAGCTACGCTTTTAAATTGTTTCTTTAAAAGTAACTGCCTTTGACTTGAAGTACCACCTCCTTGCCTCTACTGGAGTCTCCCCACCATGATTGCTCGCTCTTTCAGGTGGATCACCTGGTTTGCAAATCCGTTGACCTTTTCCTTCTCAATCTTTCATTCTGTTTTTTGAAATTTCATGGACACATCCATGGGTTTCTTACCTGTGGCTTGCATTTCTAGATCACCTTTTCTTGATGCTCCTTAGCTCTCAGAATCTTACCTATGACAGCTTAACTTGGATGTGAGACGCACTTGGCTGTATATGTTACTTTCCCAGCTTGATTGTAAGCTTCTTGAAAGCACCCTTTACGTATTTTTGAGTTCCCTACCATGCCAGCTGTGCAAAAAAGTAATAATATCCACCCGAATACTTTTACTGTATAATTTCATTTGATGTAAATAGTGTTTGATTTCCCAGTCTTAAGGTATTAGTGCTTTTACAGTACTAGCTTAGAACTTTAATTCAAATGTGAAGTGATACCAAGGCTCATTTGTGGGATTGCCATTAACTTCATAAAAGATTTCGTCAGCAAATCATTTAAAATTGATTCAGTCATGGAGGGCACAGGTATTTAGATATGCTGACTGCTAACATGTAGACCGTCATAAGTCATTTGTGATTTTATTTAAAAGCCAAGTTTTTCAATGGAAGAGTAGTTGTAGAATGTGGGATTATTATTGTCTTAATTTTGTTCTGAAAATGATGACTGCGTGTTTTCTTCGGACTCTTAGGGATTTGGACCCTGCTCCTAACCCACCTCATTTCCCATCACACGTGATCAAAGCAACGTTTGCCTATATCAGTAATTGCCATAAAACCAAGCTTAAAAGCATCTTAGAAATTCTTTCCAAAAGCCCTGTGAGTACACATTTCTATTAAAATAACTGAAGAGAGAATTCCTTCTTTTTCAGCTCAAAAATCTGTGTAAGTGCATCTTAAAGAGAAAAAAAGATGAACAAATGGAAAATTCATCTGAATTAATTAAAAAGTAAAACACTCCTCAACAAGTTTATATCTTGGTATCTTACCTGTCAGTATTCATTGATGAAGCCTGAATTTCATGATAGTTTAGTCATATGTTAGCTCAGAGTGTAGATGTTTTTTAAATTATTTTTTGCTGTCTGAAAGCTAGATAAATTGACAATAGTTTTTTAAGTTCATGATATTAATTTTCTTAATGTAATATTTGCCTTTGATATCAAACCAACACAAAATTCTGTAATTTGTTATTTTGAATATAAAATACATTTGTTATAGCTGAGTATAAATGATTACATAAGTTTTTATGAAATGTCTCTTTATTTTCTAGGATTCCTATCAGAAAATTCTTCTAGCCATATGTGAACAAGCCGCTGAGACAAATAATGTTTATAAAAAGCACAGAATTCTGAAAATATATCACCTATTTGTTAGTTTATTACTGAAAGACATAAAAAGTACCTTAGGAGGAGCGTGGGCCTTTGTTCTTCGAGACGTTATTTACACTTTGATTCATTATATCAACAAAAGGTAAGAAATATATTTAGAGCAATATGTAAGTTTTTTCTACCCTGTTAGTTGAAAATTTACATAGTTTTAAGATGTAGAAGCCACAGTATTGTTTTCTTTATTTTGCTTTCTAATATATATCTACTTAATATTTTTTAAAAATTGAATTACTATTTCTTCATCTCAAAAAATATTAGTATTAAGGGTCTTCAACATTTAAAAAAAATTTTTTTTTTTTTTTTTTTTTTGAGAGAGAGAAACAGAGTGTGAGCCAGGGAGGGGCAGAGAGGGGGAGTCACAGAATCTGAAGCAGGCTCCAGGCTCTGAGCTGTTAGCACAGAGCCCAACGCAGGGCTCGAACCCACAAACTGTAAGATTGTGATCAGAGCTGAAATCTGATGCTTAACTGACTGAGCCACCCAGATGCCCCAATTCATCATTTTAAAATAAACTAATTTTAGATGGCCTGAAATATCTATGTCACTATAGTGGTTCTGGTCACCAGTTCCTGTGTGTGTGTGTGTGTGTGTGTGTGTGTGTGTGTGTGTGTGTGTATAACACCCACTCTCTAGACACACACACACACACACACACACACACACACACTCACACAATTCTCCAGACACCTGCTGGGTGTCCTACAGTTCAACTCAGATGTAGTTGGTTAGTGTCAGATTCCACAGATTGAGGTCTCAGTCCTGCAAGACTGCCTGCCCCTCCTTCCTTTCCAATGGCAGTCACTAGCCAGGATTAGCACCTGTGCTGACCAGCCAGCTCTACACTGCAGGTTCCAATGACCCTCTTCCTACAGTTCTGAGTCATTTTTAGAGTGGCTCTCAGAACTCAGGATAGCTGTTTACTGACTAAAATACCGCTTTATTATAGAAGGGCATAGCTCAGGAAAAGCCAGATGGAAGAAATCGCGTAGGACCATGTATAGGGAAAGTGGGCACCACTTTGGATGGACTTGGCATCCTTATCAGAAATCATTTGGCCCTTGATGTGTGGATTTATTTCTCGATTCTCAATTCTATGTCCTTGGTTTGCCCTTGTGTCAGTACTACCTGGGTTTTTTGCTGTTGTTTTTGTTTGTTTTGTTTTTTTGAGAGAGCACAAGTGGGAGGGAGAGGGAGAGAGAATCTGAAGCAGGCTCCATGCTCAGCATGTGGGGCTCAGCCCCACAACCCTGGGATCAAGACCTGAGCTGAAATCAAGAGTCAGATGCTCAGCCCCCCGACCCACCCAGGCACCTTAATCTGATTATTTTTTTAATTTTTGTGTGAATTCTTTATGTATTTTGGATATTAACCCTCATCAGATATAGCATTTGGAGATATCTTATATCTTACCTTGTTGTTTTGTTGATAATTTCCTTTGCTGTGCAAAAGCTTTTTATTTTGATGAGATTTTTTCTTTTGTTTACCTTGCCTGAGGAGACGTACCTAGAAAAATGTTTCTCTGGCTGATATCAAAGAAGTTACTGTCTGTGATTTCTTCTAGGAGTTCTGTGGTTTCAGGTTTCCCATTTAGTTGTAATGCATTTTGAGTTTATTTTTGTGTGCAATTATAAGAAAGTGGTTTAGTTTCACTCTTTGGCACATAGCCGTTCAGTTTTCCAGCACCGTTTGCTGAAATGACTGTCTTTTCCCTGTTGTAGATTCTTGCCTCCTTTGCTGTGGATTAAGTGACTATATAAGTGTGGATTTCTGGGCTCTCTGTTTTGTTCTGAAAACTGGCTATTTTACTATTAAATTGTGGTAAATGGGGAAATCACACTCTCCCCTTCCCTAGGGTTTGACTTTTTTTTCCCCTAATTGTCGAAGGTTGTAGTGGTCCATATGTTTCACGAGTGTGCAAACTCTTTTTGCCAAGGGTGTGTTCCTCACCGTATGTGGCTACTGAAGAGTGTTCCTTGTGTTCAGGTAGTATTTTTACACAGATTTCCTTGAATGCCGAGAGCAAGTGACTGAATATGAGAGAGAGAGAGAGAGAGAGAGAGAGAGAGAGAGAGAGAGAGAGAATCTTTCCCAACTTCTGCAGGTTGGCTCTTTGTGAGGACTTGCCTTCACAGGCAGGTTCTCACCGAGCCTAGGGACTAGCCCAGCATGAACGCGTATGGTCTTCCTGGGTGTTTTTTAAATAAGCTTCTTACCTTGGGCATATGTGTGGCTTTCTCAGTGTCCCAGATATATGAGAGATTTTGAACTCTCTAATTTCAGGAAGAAACTTTCTTCCCAGCTTTTCATCCAAGGCTTTAGGCAGTCTGTTGCATGTCTGAACAATAATCTGTTGCCCCTCACAGCTGTGGGTAGTTGGCCAGTGTTATTTATGGTGCTTTTGAGCACTGCTCATGGCTCTTACAGCCTGGGGAGATTCAAGTAAGACAAACCAGAGTGAAGCACCCGCCCTTCAGGTAGCTCCCAGACAGGCTTAGGACAGATACACACAGTCATTAACAAATACGCTCTGCTCTGCTCCATCCAGAGCAAAGGGCCAGGATCCCATGCTGGGAATGGGGACTATAGTTTTTTCATCACACCCGCCAAGCTGGGGAGGGAGTAGCGAGGCAGAGGCTGGTAGAACGCCATGAAGCTTTAAGTCTTTTTTTTTTTAAACACTTGTTTATTTAGAGAGAGAGAGCACGCCAACGGGGGGAGGCAGAGAAAGAGGGAGAGAGAATCCCAAGCAGGCTCCATGCTGTCTGTACAGATCCCAGTGCGGGGCTCGAACCCATGAACTGTGAGATCATGACCTGAACCGAAGTCAGATGCTTAACCGACTGAGCCACCAGGCACCCCTCCAACTGTTTTTAAGTTGCCGTTTTTGTTTGTTTTTTGTTTGTTTGTTTTTTAGCATTTGCTCAACTTCTGTACACCTTTGCCTATTTGACAGAGTTCTGACAAAGTTCTGCCCGCTCGGCCTGTCAGGAGGGGGGATTGGAGCTGTCTACTCTCTCATTTTGCTGTTGTCACTTCTCTTTTTGGTTTTTAAACCATTAAGGAATTAGATACAAAAGTGACTTTTGTGTCGGGGTCACTTCAGAATTAGAGCTGCTGAATAAAAATGACTTTTTAATGAGCTCATATGGAAGCAGTTTCCCAGAACTTACTGTTTTTTGCCTGTGTCACAGGCCTTCTCGTTTCATGGACGTGTCGTTACGAAGCTTCTCCCTGTGTTGTGACCTGTTAAGCCGGGTTTGCCACACAGCAGTCACTTACTGCAAGGATGCTTTAGAAAATCACCTTCACGTCATTGTCGGTACACTCATACCCCTTGTGGATGATCAGATGGAGGTTCAGGAACAGGTGATGCCCAAATCATCTTCACAAAGATATTTGACATACATTGATAAAGCGTTATTGGAAGGAGCTGAACGTTTTACGTTTACTTGGTGCAGTGGGTCATTTCAGTGAAAATATTCTTTGAAAAATGGTTGGAAAAACATTTTCAGTTAATTAAGCCTTGTAATCATTTAATTACAGAGCACCTAATAATTTTTTTTAATTTTTAAAATTTTTTGTATTTGAAAGAAACAGAGACAGTGCGAGTGGGGGAGGGGCAGGGAGAGGGAGGAGAGAGAGAGAATCCCAAGCAGTCTCCGCACTCCCAGCATAGAGACCAGTGTGGAGCTTGAACCCACAAAACCTCAAGATCATGACCTGAGCTGAAACCAAGAGTTGGGTGCTTAACGGATCGAGCCACCCAGGCGCCCCCAGTAACTTGGATCTAACAGATTACCTAACAGTGTCTGTCTCTTCCTTGGTTTGAAGTATAGAGGTAATGAAAACGAGGGACAGCAGTTCATACTACTGTCATGGTGTGTGAGATACTGCTTAAATAAAATGTTCCGGTAATATTGGCATTTCTCTACCCCAGTGCCCATGCTATAGCAGCAACTTACGTATTTGTTGACTCATTTGAAAACAGTAATAGCTGGTACTATAGAAGTAATTAGAACCTTTTATCTGAACTAGGCCAGTAGAGTTTTTATCACTTATTATAGTAGGTTTGGTTGTTTTACTTTAAAATGTAATTAAACCATTTTTTCCTTTTGATTTTTTCTTTTTTAAATTATGTTTAGGTATTGGACTTGTTGAAATACTTAGTGATAGATAACAAGGATAATGAAAACCTCTATATGACAATTAAACTTTTAGATCCTTTTCCTGACCATGATGTCTTTAAGGATTTGCGTCTTACTCAGCAGAAAATTAAATACAGTAAAGGACCCTTTTCACTTTTGGAGGTAATAATTATTCCATCATCTTACTATTTTGTATTAGGATAAAGAGCAATACTTTTTGAACACTTCTAATTCTCTGAAAGAAAACAACTGAGTCTTTTAAAAAAAACTGTGATAAAAAATAACCTGAGATTTAGCTTCTCAACAAAAAAGTGAGTCTTAATATATCCTCTTGTATTGCAGTAAAATTGTAAATATTAAGTTTTTTTTTTGTTACGGTCTGAAATTAAGTATTGAAGAAATGTGATATAAAATATGCCTGATTTTCGTATGCATCAGATTCATTAATTCCTCAAAATTACTGTGTGATCTTTTGAAGGACAATTTGATGTTTGAAGTAGAGAGGATATTTGAATTTTTAAAGAGTTTTTCAAGTTTTAATCTTACTTTAATCTTTATAAACTTGAAAATTATTTTCAAGTGTGTTTTTTAGCATAAATTTTCTTCCAATTTTAAAACCATACTCTATATTTGACTACATATCAATGTGATAATATAGCTAAATGTACTAACATATAAAATGAGAGTTACAGTACTAAATAAGTAGAAATTTAAACTTTTCCCTTGGAATATGCTAATTATAATCTTAAAATCTTAAAGATGTTCTTGTGAGAGAGTCAAGATTAAAACATTGGCCAACAAAACAAAACAAAACAAAACAAAAAAACCAAACCACATTGTAGGACTGAAATGGAAGAAGTCATTTATTTCTACCTTGTTTGGTAATAATAAAGCTGTGAGTCAGTGTCTGCGAAAGGCTCTTAGTAATTTTTTTCTTTTGAGTTTTATTTCGCAGACTTCATACAAATCAAAAAACCAGTTATGTTTTTAACTAATGCTCTCTTTCAGGAAATAAATCATTTTCTCTCCGTGAGTGTTTATGATGCACTTCCTTTGACAAGGCTCGAAGGGTTGAAGGATCTTCGCAGACAGCTGGCACAACATAAAGATCAGATGATGGATCTCATGAGAGCATCTCAGGGTACTGATGTCAATGACCCGGGTTATTTGTACCTATTTCTTTTGGAAAGAGCTTTGTAAACCTTTTTTTTTTTTTTTTTTTTTTGAGTTTTGTAAACTCTTACTCTTTGATTAATTGCCACGGACTTAGTTTAGATTCTGATCCTTTAGTTCAAACCTCTATCATTTCTCTTCTAACTGGGAAAGAGGTCATTACATGGCCTCCTCACCTTGAATTACCCTCATTTCATCCATCCCCTGCACCTCAGCCAGGGTGATTTCTCTGAACCCAAACATGATTGCATTATTCTCTTGCTTGAAAAGTTTTAATCACTTCCTGCTGCCTGAGACAGAAATTTGAGTTCCTTAGAGCCAGGCATACAGGCAATGTGTCTCTCTGCCTCCTGCTCCAACTCGTATTCATAGAAGAAACGTATCCCACTTACAGCCTCTTAGCCATGTGTGTGCATGTAATTGTGTGCATATGTGTGTGTTTTCTGTATACACACATATTTGTATATGTGTTTCTACCTTTTTCTCATTTAAGAAAACATTCATTTTTATGTTATTTTGATTTCAGTTTAGGTTACTGTAATATTGTACTTGGAAATTTTCTCTACTTACATTTTGATTTTCATCTTGTACCCATTAATTTCACATTTCCATTGTGATTTTTTTCCAGTAACTTTAAAAACTAATATTGGGGGCGCCTGGGTGGCTCAGTCGGTTAAGTGTCCGACTTCGACTCAGGTCACGCTCTCATGGTCCGTGAGTTCGAGCACCGCATCGGGCTCTGGGCTGATGGCTCGGAGCCTGGAGCCTGCTTCCGATTCTGTGTCTCCCTCTCTCTCTGCCCCTCCCCCGTTCATGCTCTGTCTCTCTCTGTCTCAAAAATAAATAAACGTTAAAAAAAAAAAATTAAAAAAAATAAAAACTAATTTTGATTTTGACCACCTGAGCTCAGAGCTCGTAGCACATTTGTTCTGAGATGAGTGTTTGTGTAAAGATGAGAAACTGTATCTTTTGTTCTCGTGTGTTTGGGTCATTCATTGGTCTAGACTTCTCTTGTCCAGTAGCTGTTCATAGCTACTTAAATTTCAGTGAATTAAAGTTTAATAAAATTTAAAATTTAGTTTCTTATATCATACTAGCTCATGTCACGTTCTCAGGAGTAAGTGAGCTAGTGGCTGTTGTTGGACAGTACAGATTATGGAACATTTCTGTCATTGCAGAAAGTTCCATTGGATATTGCTGTTCTAGACTAAATGCTAGCTGTTGAAGAACAAGACATGCTCCCAAGGTCTCTTTCAGGTTGATGTTGAATGATTTTTGTATTTCTTAGTGTGATTTTCCTAAGGTATTGACTTATCTGTGCAACATATGAAGACATTTCTCTTTCTCTCTCTGCCAAATATTGCCAGTCATTTTTACATGGTTCTGTTTTATAAGTCGAGATCTACTCACTATATATTTTTTGACCTTCTTATGGTTTTAAAACCTTGTTTTAAAAAAAAAAAAACTTGATAAAAGTGTTTTAGATAATTTGATATATAAGCCTATTGTAAAGAAATGTGTATTCTCCGGTGTAGTTGAAACTAATTTTTTTAAAACTGCTCCTAGAAAACCCACAAGATGGCATAATGGTGAAACTAATCGTCAGCTTGTTGCAGTTATGCAAGATGGCAGTGAGCCACACTGGTGAAAGAGAAGTTTTAGGTAATCTCTGGCTAAATGAATGTGAGTTTTTCTGTTTGAGTGGCCATTCCTGTTTTCACAGTCAGTAGAAGTTTGTCATTTGGGTTATTAGGGAAACGTGCAGTGCTAGCTGAGGTATAGTTCTGTCTAGTTCAGATGGCCTTAAGCAGCCCTCCTTTCGTACTTTCCTTAAACATTTATAAAAGTGAAAAGTTAGCGGGGGCGCCTGGGTGGCTCAGTTGGTTAAGCGGCCGACTTCGGCTCAGGTCATGATCTCGCGGTCCGTGAGTTCGAGCCCCGCGTCGGGCTCTGTGCTGACAGCTCAGAGCCTGGAGTCTGTTTCAGATTCTGTGTCTCCCTCTCTCTGACCCTCCCCCGTTCATGCTCTGTCTCTCCCTGTCTCAAAAATATATAATCGTTAAAAAAAAAAATTAAAAAAAAAAAAAAAGTGAAAAGTTAGCGATATACACGTGTGCAAAACCGTTCTTTTGAAAAGGCCTTGGTTATCTTTAGGAAAGTTTGAAATACCTGTTTGTAGCGTTAAGTTGCAAATCATCTTTGATACATTTTGTAAATATAACTGATTAGTACTTAGTCTTTTTGTAGGACAGAAATAAGATGAGGTTTTGGAGGGCTAGATGAATTAAACTCAGATATTAAAACCACATTCGGGGCATCTGGGTGGCTCAGCTAGTTGAATGTCCTACTTCAGCTTAGGTCATGATGTCGCCATTCATGAGTTTGAGCCCTGCATCAGGCTCTGTGCTGACAGCTCAGAACCTGAAGCCTACTTCAAATTCTGTGTCTCCCTCTTTCTCTGTCCCTCCCCCTCCCCCACTTACATTGTCTCTCTCCCTCTCAAACATTAAAAAAAAAAAAATTAAACCACATTCAAGTCCTATACTATTTGTAGGGTATCCTATTGTAAGATAAATGGCCACCATACATCCTGCCTAGAAGAGGTGTTTAGACTTAGTGATCCCAGGCTGGAAACACTGAATGATTGAAGTCAGCTTGAAGTTGTCATGACAGCATTGATTCAAATAAGAAAAATGGAGGAATAAGAGGTCCTTCAGATACTATTTCCTTTCAGTGAAGCCTTCCTTCACATCTCAGGGGGAGCCTGTTATCTGGGGCACTTCTTTTTTTTTTTTTTTTTTGTAAATTTTTTATTGAAATATACCTTACATACAGAAAAGTATAGAAATGATAAGTATGTAACTCGAAAACGTTTCACAAATGGAACACACCTGTGCTTTTAGCATCCAGACCAGGAAACAGAATCTTATTAACGCCCTAGAAGTTTCCTTTGACCAAGGAATTTATACCTTATCCATGGTGGCACTGTTTCTAGAGACAAACCTGATTTGCTACAGGAGCCCTAAGTGGCTTTCCTGTGTAGCATAAAATCTTAACATGGTTTTATTAAGTAGCCACAGCTCACATCATACTTAGTGGTGAGAGACTGAAAGCTTTCAGGCCCACATCAGGAAAGAGACAAGGTTGCCCTCTTTCACCAGTGCTGTTCCAAGTTGTACTGGAAATTCTAGCCGGAGCAGTGGGACAAGAAGAGAAAAAGCATCCAAATTGGAAAGGGAGAGGTAGAATTGTCTCTATCCACAGATGACATCATTCTGTATCTAGAAAATGCTAGAGAATCTACAAGAAAGCTACTGTAACAGGGCCAGCAAATGAATCACAATCACAGGATATAAGATCCATACACAAGATTGAGTTGTGATTATGTACACCAGCAGTGAACAATCTGAAAAGAAAATTTCGTTCCATTTACCATTCTGTTCATAATAGCCTCTAAGAGAATCCGGTACCTGGGGATAAATTTAAAGAAGGAAGTGAAAAAAAAAAAAAAAATTAAAAAAAAAAAAAAAAGGGGCGCCTGGGTGGCGCAGTCGGTTAGGCGTCCGACTTCAGCCAGGTCACGATCTCGCGGTCCGTGAGTTCGAGCCCCGCGTCAGGCTCTGGGCTGATGGCTCGGAGCCTGGAGCCTGTTTCCGATTCTGTGTCTCCCTCTCTCTCTGCCCCTCCCCCGTTCATGCTCTGTATCTCTCTGTCCCCAAAATAAATAAAAAACGTTGAAAAAAAAAAAATTTAAAGAAGGAAGTGAAATACTTGTACACGATCTGTTTGTTACAAGTGAATCACCAAGGACACCCCACATTGAAGGGGAGAGGAATCAGGCTCCACCTTTGGAAAAGAGAGCTATCAAGAAAGTTGTGAACATACTTTAATAAATTCCATCACTCCTGGAAAAGAGCGTGAGGGAGTTCTCTGGCATGCAGAAACTGCTCCCTATCTTCATCTGGGTAGTGATAACACAGGTGGAAAAAAACATGTATGAATTTTCACTAAAGTAAGTGTTTCAGATTGGTGTGCTTCGTGTGTGTAATACTTAAAATTTTAACAGGCTTAAGTCTGTTGATAACATTCATACAGTAGCTCTGTTTACACTTTCATTCTTAATACCTATATTCTGTTAATGACTTCTCTGTCCTGGATATGATTTTATATGGGAAAATACCTTTGCCCACATGGATGTATAAAGGCAGTGATACAGTGTATTGCAGCTTCTTTATTCAGTCTTTGGTTAACCACTCAAATCTTGAAGAATGACAAAACATTTTATTTTTGAAGTTAGAAAAGTTGTTTTATGGAAGAACTCTAAGCTACAAGTGTACTGACAAGGAGTTTCTCTATACAGAGGCTGTTGGAAGCTGCCTGGGAGAAGTGGGTCCTATAGACTTCTCGACGATAGCTATCCAGCATAGCAGAGATACATCTTCTACCAAGGCCCTGGAGTTCTTTGAAGATAAAGAACTTCAGTGGACCTTCCTAACGCTGACCTACCTGAATAATACACTAGTAGAAGATTGGTGAGTATTTAATGATACTTTATATCTGATAGCACCTACCTCGTCCTATGTTCAAGGAGAATGATACTTTATATAAACAAACATCTCTCCTAACTAAACTTTTCCCCTGTAAGCTGCATACTTTTTTTTTTTTTTTTAAGTTGATTTATTTATTTTGAGAGAGAGCATGTACACGTGCCGGGGAGGAGCAGAGAGAGAGAGGGAGAGGGAGAATCCCTGACATGGGGCTCGAACCCACACACCATGAGATCATGACCTGAGCCGAAGTCAAGAGCTGGATGCTCAACCTACTGAGCCACCCAGGCACCCCATAAACTGCCATACTTGTAATCTCAGGTATTCTAATGAAAATTGGTGTGTTTTTATTAATTCACATAATCGCTGAAACCCTGCTAGGTGCCAGGCCCTGGATTCACTGGTGAGCACACCAGACTAGGTCCATGTTAAATTCTAGTGAGAGTAGACTAGAGAAACAGTAAGAAAAGTACCAGGTGGTTCTGTACAGAACATTAAAATAGAATTGCCAAAGAGGATGCTTGGGGCCCTTGTCAAGATCACAGGTGCTGCTCTCCTCTCATTTAGAGAATTATGATCCTTTTCCAGTAAGTCCTGGAGCAGAAGCTTCCTAACTCCAACAGTCTTCAGCTTAGACAGAGTTTTCTTTTGCCCATTTATTCATTATGCGAAACAAAAGTGCCACACATATTATCCTGACTACTGCTTTGGTGGCTATGAATTCACTTGGGCTTTCTTTCTGCACACCCCTGCCCCATTTATGTATCTGTTTATTTTTGGTCTATGTGAGCACCTCCGTTTTGGGGAGGGTGGGTTCAGAGGAGTTTTGCCCACCACCAGACACCCTTCTAAGGTAATAAGGTGTCTTACCTGTGTTTGCCTGCAACTGGCCCACCTCTGAGAGAATAAATAGCTGGCAGTAATGTCTACGTGACATGTTTTCATTGTTCATTTAATGGGCATGTGTCTTTCTCTTTTCTTGTTACAATAAAAATGCTGACAGCATTTCTTTCTCAACATTTTATTTTAAAAATTTTCAAGCCTACAGAAAAGTTGAAAGAATTTTACAGCAAATACCCCTATACTCACCACCTAGATTCTACCCTTACTGTTTCACTGCTGTCTCTGCTTCATCACCTCAAGCCATCCTTCTATCCACTTAGTAATCCATCTCATTAGTCAAACTGTATTTCAAAGTGTATATGGCATAGTCGTTGAAGATGTTTCCACAGAAAATTGGCAGGCAGCATTCACTACATGGTAATTTGGAGTTGGCTCTTCTGAAAAGGGTGGGCAAAGATATTTAATGTGACTTAAACTGTAAACCATAAGGAACCTCTTTGTGTAAGAGGAAACAAATCATGACGTTTGAGGGCCTCCGGTCTACCAAGGGAATGTTGACCAGAGGATTCTCCCAAGAGCTGGTCCTGGAAGGCTTGTGTGAGCAAGTGTCATCCCGCTGATCACTGATGGGTGTGAGCGGGAATGAAGTGTAGGTGATAAGGGATGAAACATTCCAGACTGGGAGATAACTCCAGAGCGGGGATTAGCGTGCTGTGTCTGAGGAGCAGAAAGAAGACGATGGTATGTTTGAAATTAAAAAGGTAGGACTAATTCTGATTAAGAAATTTGGATTATATTTGAAACATACATGAAAGCCATAGAGTTTTGAGCAGAGTAGTGTCTGGATGCAGCCTACTGTTTCACTCTGGCTTGTATGTGGCAGATGGCTTGTGGAGGGGAAACGGGAAACCCAGTTATGGAGCAGCTGGGGTGGTCCAGAGGGGAAATGATGGTGATTCGGGTTAGGGTGGTGGGGACAGAGGGCAGGTGGAACATTACTGGAGCCAAGGTGTGTTTTTAACGGAGACCCGGCAGGACTTGCCTGTGAGTCGGGCGTGGAGCAGTGAGGGAGAGGGGATGAAAGGTGAGTCCAGGTTTAGGGTTTATGCTTCCACATCTTAAATTGAGAAACCCAGGAGGAACAAGCCTTTATTTCATAGCTCATCGCCAGTTTACAGGGTCAGGCTTTTGATGTTCTTGTCCACTTATATTTTCAGCTTTCTTGTATCACAGCCCTCCTTTTCCTAATATTTTGCAAAGCAAAAGGACTTTCAGGGTTTTATTACAGGTTTCAGATGCCTTACCTCATGATTCTCAACTAGGTTCTGGTCAGAGTACGTGTGTACTTACTGTTTGTTTAAAGTTGTTGCAGACTTGGGGCGCCTGGGTGCCTTTGTCAGCTAAATGTTCAGCTTTGGCTCAGGTCACGATCTCATGGTTCGTGAGTTCGGGCCCCGCATCGGGCTCTGTGCTGACAGCTCAGAGCCTGGAGCCTGCTTCAGATTCTGTGTCTCCCTCTTTCTCTGCCCCTCCTCTGCTCACACACACACTCACTCCCTCTCAAAAATAAATAAACATTACAAGAAAATAAATAAAATTGTTCCAGACAATAATTTTATCATTTGAGGGAAAAGCTATTCTTTTTTGCCCAAATTATTTATATCTTTTAGATAAAGCACTATCAAAGTATTGTTTTCTCAGGTGAATTTGTATTCTGTGGTTCTCATTGCCCATATTTATTAGCCATTGTTATTTCCAAGTATTTCTTTTCCTGAGTACTTTTAATTTGTAGCAGTCATAATGTAAACTTTATTGTAGTCATTGAAGGGAATTGCTGCAGTGATTAATAAGTCAGGCTTACTGAAGGAATATTAAAAATTCACTGATAATTTTGGCTTTGATGCTGTAGAATTTTGTAGGTGTAAACTTTCCTTGTGTTAAAACTGCCTAACACAGTTGGCTTTTACAGTTTACAGTTGAACAACACAGAATTGAACTCTGCGGATCTACTTCTATGTGGATTTCTTTTGATAAACACAGCCCAGTACTCTAAATATATTTTCTCTTCCTTATGATTTTCTTAAAAACAGCTTTTTCCTAGCTTGCTTCTTTGTAGAAATACAGTATATAACACAGAACATATAAAATATATGTTAATTGACTGTTTATGTTATCAGTAAGGCTTCTGGTCAATAGCAGGTTGTTAGTGGTTAAGTGTTGGGGGAGTCAAGATTTTTATGCAAATTTTCGACTGTGGAGGGATCAGCACTCCTAACTCCTGTATTATTCAAGGGCCAGCTGTAATGTAAATTTACTTAAATTTTTTATTCGAGGTTGATTCATGACCATAGTTGATATACTTTATAGGCATTTGAATTATGTATGTTTTTCAGTGTCAAAGTGCGATCAGCTGCTGTTACCTGTTTGAAAAGCATCTTAGCCACAAAGACTGGACATACTTTCTGGGAGATTTATAAGACGACAACTGATCCCATGCTGATCTATCTACAGCCTTTTAGAACATCGAGAAAAAAGGTCTGTCAAATAGTGAATGTTTATTGAATACACACTGTCTAGAACAGTTGTATGTGCTGTGAGATATGACTGTCAAGTTTCTTAAGTAGCATTATACTAACGTTTAACCTTTCTCATAAGTAATTCCAACTGTACTTCTTGAATCCAGGGGATTTGTTTTTAATTTTAGCAGTGTGGAATAGTTGAGAGATAGAAAGCTCAACTTCAGATTGATGCAGGGGATAGGAGGAGTTCTTAGTGATCGGCCTTTTTTCTTAGGAGTAGAAAACCCTTACGTTGATCCCTCGAAAGCCCTTGGTGTTGGGTGTGGTGTGTAGTGTAGGTATTGTGCCACAAGCAACAGTTTATTCCCGAAGGAAGTTAAAATAGCACCGTCCTTCGGGATAGAAGGAACATACTTAAACATCATAAAAGCCATATATGAAAGGCCCACAGCTAATATCATCCTCACTAGGGAAAAACTTCCCCCTCTCTCCCTGGGAGAGCTTTCCTCCTGAGATCAGGAACACGACAGGGATGTCCACTCTCACCACTCTTGTTTAACGTAGTGTTGGAAGCCCTAGCATCCTCAGTCAGACAACAAAATGAAATAAAAGGCATCCAAACTGGTAAAGAAGAAGTCCAACTTTCACTTTTCACAAATGACATGATTCTCTACATGGAAAACCCAACAGACTCCACCAAAAGTCTGCTACAACTGATACATTAATTCAGCAAAGTTACAGGGTACAAAATCAATGTACAGAAATTGGTTGCATTTTTATACACCAATAATGAAGCAACGGAAAGAGAAATAAAGAAACGGATCCCATTTACAATTGCACCAAGAACCATAAAATATCTAGGAATAAATCTAACCAAAGATGTAAAAGACCTGTATGCTGAAAACCATAGAAAGGTTATGAAGGAAATTGAAGAAGACACAAATGGAAAAATATTCCACGCTTCTGGATTGGAAGAATAAATATTGTTAAAATGTCAATACTATTCAAAGCAATCTACACATTCAGTGTAATCCCAATCAAAATTGCATCAGCATTCTTCTCAAAGCTAGAAGACACAATCCTAAAATTTGTATGGAGCCCACAAAAGTCCCCAAATAGCCAAAGTAATACTGAAGAAGAAAACCAAAGCAGGAGGCGTCACAATCCCAGACTTCAGCCTTTACTACAAAGCTGTAATCATCAAGACAGCATGGTATTGGCACAAAAACAGACACATAGACCAGTGGAATAGAATAGAGAACCCAGAACTGGACCCATAAATGTATGCCCAACAAATCTTTGGCAAAGCAAGAAAGAATATCCAATGACAAAAAGACAGTCTTTTTAACAAATGGTGCTGGGAGAACTGGACAGCAACATGCAGAAGAATGAAACTAGACCACTTTCTTACACCATTCACAAAAATAAACTCAAAATGGATGAAGGACCTGAATGGGAGACAGAAAACCATCAAAACCCTAGAGGAGAAAACAGACAACAACCTCTTTGACCTCAGCTGCAGCAATTTCTTACTCAACACATCTCTCCACTTGCAAGGGAATTAAAAGTGAAAATGAACTATTGGGACCTCATGAAGATAAAAAGCTGCACTGCAAAGGAAACAATCAACAAAACTAAAAGGCAACCATGGAATGGGAAAAGATATTTGCAAATGACATATCAGACAAAGGGGTAGTATCCAAAATCTATAAAAAGCTCACCAAACTCCACACCCGAAAAACAAATAACCCAGTGAAGAAATGGGCAGAAGACATGAATAGACGCTTTTCTAAAGAAGACATCCAAATGACCAACAGACACATGAAAAGATGCTCAACGTCATTCATCTTCAGGGAAATATAAAAGCCACACTGAGATACCACCTCACACCAGTCAGAGTGGCTAAAATGAACAAATGAGGAGACTATAGATGCTGGTGAGGATGTGGAGAAACGGGAACCCTCTTGCACTGTTGGTGGGAATGCAAACTGGTGCAGCCGCTCTGGAAAACAGTGTGGAGGTTCCTCAAAAAATTGAAAATAGAACTACCCTACGACCCAGGAATAGCACTGCTAGGAATTTACCCAAGGGATACAGGAGTGCTGACGCATAGGGGCACTTGTACCCCAATGTTTATAGCAGCACTTTCAACAATAGCCAAATTATGGAAAGAGCCCAAATGTCCATCACCTGATGAGTGGATAAAGAAGAAGTGGTTTATATGTACAATGGAATACTACTTGGCAATGAGAAAGAGTGAAATCTGGCCATTTGCAGCAACGTGGATGGAACTGGAGGGTATTATGCTAAGGGAAATAAGTCAGTCAGAGAAAAGACAGAAACCATGTTTTCACTCTTAAGTGGATCCTGAGAAACTTAACAGAAGACCATGGGGGAGGGAAGGGGAAAAAAATTACAGAGAGGGAGGAAGGCAAACCATGAAAGACTCTTAAATACTGAGAACAAAGTAAGGGCAGATGTGGGGTGGGGGAGAGGGGAAAGTGGGTGATGGTCATTGAGGAGGGCACCTGTTGGGATGAGCACTGAGTGTTGTATGGAAACCAATTTGACAATAAATTACATAGTAAAAAAAAAAAAAAAACACCATCTGTAGTGAAATCTAAGATGACCTATAGATTTCTCCTTTGTCCACGGTAATAACCATTGCAAGGTTCTGAAAGTAAATACATAAGAACTCTTCCTTCTCTTTAGTCTAAACTTTCCTCTTTAGTATTTTCTTTTCATAAAGCACCTGGGAAATACACAGTAGAATTTTCACCAAATTAACTTGAGGACATATACCCATTATTGTAATAGTCTTTTTAATAGATCATCAATACAGTTTCGGTCTCAGTGAAATTACTGGTAATATAAAGTATTAATAAAACCAGTCATCTAAGCTATAAAACACTGTAGTTTTAACATTTTGAGAACTGACTTAATCTTGAAATCAGTTCTGTGTGGTGGACCCTGACTGGTTCTGTCCACAAGACAGGTGCTGCAGAGAGTTTGTGATTCATATAACACACTAGTGAGCTGAGGTTCGAACTCATGCATCCTGCTGTGTAGACCAGTAACTTTTTGGCATACCACTCTGCCATTCATGTAAACATAAATGTATTTTAATTTTAAAATGTACCCATTGCTTCCAGATTTTGTTTTAACTGTAGTTTGGTTTGGAAACAGATTCGTTTATGTCTGGATATTTGTTCTGCATAAGAAAGATAGAATGTATTTCTAATTGCCTTACTTACATGTGTTGACTGTTTTCTTTCTAGTTTTTAGAAGTACCCAGACTGGACAAAGAAAGTCCTTTAGAAGGCCTGGATGATACGAGCCTGTGGACTCCTCAAAGTGGAAATCATGACAGTTGGATAAAGAGGCTAACTTGTGCATTTTTGGATAGTGGAGGCACAAAGAGTGAAATTCTTCAATTATTAAAGCCAATGTGTGAAGTAAGATTAGTTAGTCTGACTTAATTACTCCCTTCCTACCTTTGCTGTTTTTATTTGAGCCTTCTCTTAATAGCTTTCTTGGCTGGTCACGTCCCGTTCGGCTTCTGTGTACACGATTCTGGTCTGCAGATCTGTGGTACTCGCATCATCTCCGTGGAGCGTCACCTCCATGGAGCAGTGCCTGCGCTCGGCCTTTGGGAACCCATTGCACGGGCGTGTTTAAATATTTAGCTATAACTTTGTGCGATCGGTTTCTGCTGTGGGCTAGCTACCTCCTAGATGAGCTCTAAAGGGTGCCACTAACGATAGTTAAGATACGGATGGTTGTAAATTATTTATATGAACCAAAAGTCTCCTGCTTTGTTGTTAGTTTACTTTTTTTTTTTAAGGTGTTTGTGATTCTCTTTCCCTGGTATATACTTTCTTGAGTGAGAAAAAGAACTAGGGTAGCAGTTAGCATTGCTCTTTTATTTTTGAAGGTACAGTACAGTTTATTTCAATAGAGGGTAAAGGTACATACCCAATTAAACACCAACTTTGTGTGCTTTTATCAAGTGTGCCAAACAGTACAATATCATGATGCTCTAAGGCTTCAAAAGCTGCATGATTCAATAGCAGTGTGAAAACAGAGTATCTGACTAGTTCAGACATCTGCCAGTTCAAAGTACTGATAGAGAAATGAGTATTTGGGTAAAGTGCCCTGATTGAAAGCAATTTAAAAAACGGTCCTTACTTCTACAGAAAAATTGTTGGCAGTGAATAAATTCTCACACTCTCTGCATTACTACGTAGCATTTGTGCTAAGTCAGCATGGTGATAACCCTGGACACACACACACATCGCATTTCCCATTAGTGAACATATCTGAGATTTTTTATAAAGTCCTGACTTTGGGTCACAAGATAAAATATTCCAAATATACATAGAGACAACACCCCAGCTCCAAATTCCTTAAATTCTTTATTTCTAAAACTGCCATTTTGATTTGTCTTTAGTCTAAAAGGAAAAGATAAAGTGTGCATTTGGTACACATTTGTTTTGTGTGTGTAGTATGTGATGAGTAATGAAGAGAGTGCCTTGACAAACATAAGGTTGTATGCTGTTTCAGTGTACCACGGGTATTAAAGTACTTATCTATACCTTGGAGTAGATCACAAACAAGTACCCACATCATATACCCATAAATTGGAGTTTATTAAAATAATAAACATTTTAACATGACTGTTGTAGCTTTTCACTGAGTGTAGAAAATGTACAGACATCAGCTTTCCAGCTTTTTTCTTTAACTTCAATCCCCATTTTCCTTTATAACAAATTAGAAAGCTGCTTTATTTTTTCTAATTTTTTTAATGTTGATTTATTTATTTATTTTAATTTTTTTTTTTTAACATTTATTTATTTTTGAGACAGAGAGAGACAGAGCGTGAACAGGGGAGGGGCAGAGAGAGAGGGAGACACAGAATCTGAAACAGGCTCCAGGCTCTGAGCTGTCAGCAAAGAGCCCAATGTGGGGCTCGAACTCACGAACCATGAAATCATGGCCTGAGCCAAAGTCGGACACTTAACCGACTGAGCTATCCAGGTGCCCTGAAAGCTGCTTGTTATTAGTAACACTTGTCAACAGTGAAATTTTATTTGCTGTAGTGACCTAATAATTTCACTTGTAAGCAGTATCCTGTTTCATTGCATGCAGGTGGCCCAGGTCGGAAATGAACAGTTGTCATGTAATTGACACATATGTTTGACATAGATACTCTAGATTAGTTTGATTTGTTTAAGCACTGCCTGAAAATGTATTTTGATTGTGTTTTAGAGGTACGTTGAGTTCATGGCAGATTGATCTTTTTTTTTTTTTTTAAGTCTAATATGCCAGTAATGGATGAAAATTTTAAGTACATTATTTTCACTCAAACTCTTGATTTGATATGCTTGTATATTTTAGGTGAAAACTGACTTTTGTCAGACTGTGCTTCCATACTTGATTCATGATATTTTACTCCAAGATACAAATGAATCATGGAGAACTCTGCTGTCTACACACATTCAGGGATTTTTCACTAACTGTTTCAGACACTCCTCACAAACGAGCCGATCCACAACCCCTGCAAATTTGGATTCAGGTATTCTGTTCAATTTCTAGCATTTATACTTTAAGTTCTCAGTTCTAGAGAAAGGTGGATTTGTTTGAATCCCTTCAGGATGCTTTATTGGCTTAATTCCATAGCATCTAAATACTATTTCCTCATCTGTAGAATGGAGATGAAGGTTGTAGCCAGTTTTCAATGAGATGACATATAAAGCACCTGGGATAACACTTGATGCACAGTACTCCCTCAGGAAGTTGTGGCTCTTAATAAGGGAGCAACTAACTGAGCATTCGGTGTGTGTCAGGCACTAGGCTTGGCACGGACCTTAGCCACACAGAGAAGACGCCCTACAGTCTAGCAGTGGAAAAAGCAGGCTAATAAATGCAAGCAAATGTTAGGAGTACCATGTTGGAAAGATGATGAAATGTTCATGCTAAAGCTCTGGCCCCGACTCATTTGTTTGAAAACAACCCTTTTTATTACCAAATATTTATTGTGGAAAATAGAAATGAGCAGAAATTAAAAAACTAAGTTGCCCATAATTCCATGATCAAGGATAACAACCATTCACATGTGGTACGTATCCTTGGGGTTTTTGCAAACAAAAATTAGATTATACTTCATTTGCTCACATAACCTCCTTTCTTTTCATGCTTTATAATAAGTATTTCCCATGGTAGAGCTTATAGTGGGAGAAATTCCACCGGGAACAGGAGCACTGTATTATGGGGGGTATATAATATATATATATATATATATATATATATATATATATATACACACACACACACACACATAATATATATATATATGTGCATAGTTGAGGGCTTTTTCTGGGTCAGGTTTTCAAACCTAAGATTAAATAAAGGCAAAACGAATCACAAATCTGTAATGGTAACTTACTGTCTTTAACATGTGTCATTAATGTATTTTATGTGCAAACACAAAACCAGGTGCAAATTCACTTGGTGTACTGGACACCAGTGCAGTTCTAAGAGAAGGACCGATGTACGTTCTGTTTTGCTGCAACTGACTTGCTCTTCCCAGTCTTGATACAGTTCTAGTCACTTTGGCAGAAGCTGTGACTTGTCCCACTCGTTTCCCTCTTTACTGCTAAAACCTTTGACACGACTGAGGTGTCACTTAGGCTTATGTTTCACGTAGTTCTTCGTTGATAGCAATTACACCCTTACCATGTGAAATAATCTAACTATAAACGTAGACCTGGAAGCTCACTCTGTGGTCTGAGTAGGTTATACATTGTCATGTAAATGACCCAAAACATGCTTACATGAATTTTCTTCAGGTTATTGGAATGAAATTCATGAAATAATTCTCGTAGAGACTTTGCAAACTAAACTGTGTCTCCTGTCCTTAACTTGGGAAATATGGTGTAAGTGATTCAATTACCAGTAAGCGTTTAAACTTTAAATATTAAAATAATTTAGAGTTCTGTTGAAGACGATTTTATTACCAACTTTAATGTAATCATTGCTTGTGATGACCTGGCAGTTCCTTATCATGAACATGATAATTGTTTTCATATTTATCCTATATACATACATGTGTATATATGTATATGTGTCCTATCACCATTCGTTGGTAGAAATCTGCCCATTTTATTTTATCTCTGTGTAAAGTGCCAGTATCTGTGACCATAAATGACAATTTAAATTTCACCTGTAGAATTCTGTTGTTTACAAGGAAAGCAAATACACATTTCCATCAGATCTGATGTCTGTAAGTCTCCCTGACCTCACTTGACTGTGTCCCGTGCACCTTGGACTCACTTCTCCAGAGTAAACTTGCCATCTTCCTCCTATCCCCTCCCCTCGGCCTCTCCGACCATGCACCTCGTCAGTGAAGGGCACCCACTTAGACCTCTCTCATGTTCACCCGACTGCCAGGTCCTGCCACTTCTGTGTTATAAATCCTGCTAGTCCCTCTGTGTCTGCCCCCAGCATCCTTGCTGCTGTCAGCACAACTGAAATTCTTACAGTGAGTTCCTGTTGCAGCCGCCGTAGGTGGTTGTTTCTCTTGCCTGGGACACTGTCTGCCACTCTTCCATCGGATACCCCTTTCTCTGTGAGCCTTTCCTTGTTTAGATTAGGTTCCATCCTTTGTGCCTGTCCACTCTCCACTTCCCTGTCACATCCTCATCACACAGAGGTGAGACTCTCAGGCAAAAGCCAGTGACTTCTGTGTGCACAGAAACAGTCTCTCTTATTCAGAGTTGTATCCCAACTGCCCAGTACATAAAAGATCCTCGGTAAGTATTTACTGAGCCAGTGAATTAGCCCCCTTCAGAAATAAAATATAAATTGTAATTAAATTCTCAGTTTCATTAATAAGCACAGTTTCTTGTAAAAGAGTAAGAAATGCCATTAAGTTCTTATCGATTCATACTTATTAAGAACCAGTTTTATGCCAGGTGACTGCCCACCAGAAGCTTAGAGTGTAGAGGGAGACAGACGCACGCCCAGAAGGAAGGATGCCCTTAAGCAAGTCTGCCCAGACTAAGGGGAGCTGTCTTTCTTTGTCAGACTCAGAGCACTTTTTCCGATGCTGTGTGGATAAAAAGTCGCAGAGGACCATGCTTGCTGTTGTGGACTACATGAGGAGACAAAGGAGGTAATGGAGTGAACATGGCTTTTGGGGTTTGGGGACTTAGAAGGGTCACTTGTTACTGCCGGCTGCATTGTCACGTTCTCTGAGGTGGTGCTCTTTCCAAGGTGCTGTAAGTACTTTGTGTGATGCTTCTATCTTCTTGAAATAACCCATATTCAGGTGGCACTTTGGTTAAATCAGGCCTGCAGCTTGGATAGGTAGGAAGTGGCGTCTTCTGTGCGTGTATGCTGGTGGCGGCAGTGGTTGACGAAGGGCGGGAAGGAGAGTAGGGGAGGAGTGCAAAATCCCTAAATGCCTTTACGTTTTCAAATGAATTCCTCTTTGTCCCCCGCATACCATCCCACACCGCTCTTAGAAATGTTAGGGTTTCAGTATGTTTCCAATTAGAAAGTTACCGATACGCTATATTGTCGCGTAGAGATCCTTTCCTGAGAAAGCCCATAAAAAGCTGTAGCTGTAGCCAGAAGCATGTTATTTCTTGGGGCTGGGAGTCCGTTTCACCTCTGAATCGTTCAATGCAGATTCGTCATCAAGGTAGAGTGGTGTTGACATTCCAGTCCTTGGAAGAGATAAACATTCTTCACATTTAGTTTTCATTCTAAATAGGCCGTAGGGAAGATTCCTTGAGAGAATATGAACAGAACAAAGGAGTGTAAAGGACCTCAATTTATGTCCGATTCTGGTGCTTAGAAGCTTTGTGATCTCTGAACTTCAGGTTCCTCAGCCACAGGGTTTGTTTTTTGGTGGTTTTGTTTTTTATTTTAGAGAGAGAGCACGTGCAAGTGGGGGAGGGGCACAGGTGGGGAGAGAGAGGGCAAGTGGGAGCAGGGGAGGAGCAGAGAGAGAGGGAGAGAGAAAATCCCAAGCAGGCTCCCCGTTCAACCGACTGAGCCACCCAGGTGCCCCTCCGTAGCTACAGTTAAGCGTCAGCTCTGTGACAGGCGCTGTATTCATCAGCCTGATACGTGTTATTTAATCATTGCAAATTCCGTGGAAGATGGCTCTTGTTCCCCGGTTTTACAAATGAGAAAATTAAACCTTCAGAATCGAAGTTGTTGAAGGTGATATATCTTGTAGTGGGTGGTCCAACCGGACTTGAACCAGGCCATATGCTGGCCTAAAACCAGTGTTGTTACCCACTACCTTGTCGCATTTCATTTATAATGCTGGTTTTAAAAGAGATAGATGATTGCTTCCGATTGTGACCCACTGTTACTCCCAGAAGGTTTTTATTAAGTAACTTAGGCGAAAAAACAAAGAGAAAACGGACTGCATTAGGAAAAACATGTACTTGTGTTTTGAAGAAACAGTATTTCCATTAAATTGGCCACTTTTTAAAAAAGATTTTTGTAGGTGTTATTGGGTATTCTGTGCAGCCTACCCTTAGCCTGGAGTCCATAGACCCCTTGATGGAAGGTAGGTGTGAACCCCAAATTTGTATGAGCTCAGATGATCCGTAGCTTTCCTCAGATTCCGTATGGGGTTTGTGATCCGAAAGGGGTCAGATAGGGCTCTTCAGCCGTAGTATGTTAACATGTTTACAGCTGTATGTTGGGGACATGCGGTTTTTGGCTATTTGAATCTAATTTTCTTTTTAACGCTTGCTACCATCGTGTTCTATATCAGCATACTCTTCTTTTGATATTGAAGTTAAAGAAATGGACATGACTTGATGTTAAGTTTTTCCTTAGACCTTCCTTAGGAACCGTTTTTGATGATGCTTTCTGGCTGGAGTTGAATTACCTGGAGGTTGCTAAGGTGGCTCAGTCTTGTGCTGCTCACTTTACAGCATTGCTCTACGCAGAAATTTATGCAGATAAGAAAAGCACAGATGACCAGGAGAAAAGGTAATGGAATTTAGACACTTGGCTTTTAAAATCAGTGTTGACATTGTTTCAGTAAAGGTATGTATTTTATTTTGCTCCCATTCCCCCATTTAAAAGACATTTTAGATAGAAGTTTTCTATTAAAGTGAAATAATATTTTAAAAGATATAAATAATTCTGCTCTGAAATAAAACAGATGTTTATTCCTTAAGAATTGTATAAATTCTAGATAGCAAACTCCTTATTCATCTCTCTGTTCCCCATAGCGGTAGCATTGGGAATTTAATAGAAGTGATCAATAAATAGTTTTCAGATGATTGAGTGATTGCTTGATTTTAGTGAAATTACTTTTACCACTAATCCCCCAGCTTGTTCAAGGTCCATTTTCCTTGTTTATTATAAAGTAATGTACTGATTTCTTTCTGTGACTCAATTACTTTCATTACTTTGCTATCTACCTGTATTTCTACCAACTTAATTAACTTTTCCTCTGAGTTAGAATTCTAATAGGAGTTGAATAGGTGTTGTCCTAGATCTTAGTGAAAAACAAGAAAGCAAGGAGGTTAAAGAGTAGAGAATGCACACTGTATTATCCCAGCTGCACTCGTGAGATCTTACTCATTTGAAGTAGCCTAGTGTTGGGGCGCCTGGGTGGCGCAGTCGGTTAAGCGTCCGACTTCAGCCAGGTCACGATCTCGCGGTCCGTGAGTTCGAGCCCCGCGTCAGGCTCTGGGCTGATGGCTCGGAGCCTGGAGCCTGTTTCCGATTCTGTGTCTCCCTCTCTCTCTGCCCCTCCCCCGTTCATGCTCTGTCTCTCTCTCTCTCCCAAAAATAAATAAAAAACGTTGAAAAAAAAAAAAATTGAAGTAGCCTAGTGTTTATTTTTCTTCTTAGCCTCATTCTCCCACCACAGAATCACTGCTATTACAGAATTGCAATGGCAAAGATACAATATGTTGCTATATTTCTCATGCTTGCTACTTAATGATTTCTACCTTGGACTGTCCTTAAGCTGGAAACAGTGTGATTTTTAGACTGTGGAAAACCAGGAGCCAGAATTCAGATCCTCGTCCAAACATAAATAAATGAGTTACTTGGACTGATTTCTTAAGTCTTTGGTTTGGTATTTAGTTTCTCCTTTTCAAATGAAAACAAAAATCTATGATATGTAGATACTATGTATAATATGTAATTGGTTCATCATCACTATAGACTGTATGAAGACAGTTATGTTCGTTAAATATCAGTAAGAAATGGATCATTGCCCATTCTTAGAGACTTAACATTTGAGTCAGGGTCTACATACTTGGCAGTAGTAATTATGATCTGAATGTGTTTCAGTATCTTGGTTTCATTGTGTATTTCCTTCTAATTAGTATTTCTTCTAATTGGGAGTGAATACACTTGTCTAGTAGTATAATGTTCATTTATTTTTGAGAGACCGAGCATGAGTGGGGGAGGGGCTGAGAGGGAGAGGGAGGCACAGAATCCGAAGCAGGCTCCGGGCTCTGAGCCGTCAGCACACAGCCTGACATGGGGCTCCAACTCAACAACTGCGAGATCATGACCTGAGCCGAAGTCGGACGCTTAACAGACTGAGCCACCCAGGCACCACTCGTCTATGAGTGTAAATAAAATCACCTTAATTTGTAGATAGGTGATGGGATAGATTTTGGCAAACTTTTGCAGAATTGTTTAACGAGCAGGAGGCCCGGATTTTGATTTGGTTAACTTTAGGAACAAGTCCTTGACAGAGAAGGCTTGCAATTTGCTTTAACAGTTTGGTTTTGATTTTTGATTTTTTCCCCAAGTGCCTGATGGGACAGGAAGGGCAGACAGAGGGATGAGCTTGACGGAGGGTAGGGAACGCTGGTTTTCTTCAGTGACTCAGTCAGGTACCATAAAGTTTTGTTTGTTAACTTGCTCCTGAGAACATACGAGATTTCAAAGCTAGTGTCCATAATTTTTCAGAAAGAAGTGTAAAACTCCCTCAAACAGATTTAGACCAAAGGTGTTCATTCGCGACCTCGGTTATGTGAGTGTCACTGGTACTTGAGGCAGCGTCTGCCAGGTCCTGGCGGCTCTGTTTTTCCTGGATCAATTACAGCCTTAGACGGACAAAGTTACAACCTCTAGTACTGTCTCCCCTGCTCTCCAAATTTCTCCTCTGAAAACTGTCTTCTGCATGACCTGCCAATAAGGAAAATAGATGTAATAGCTACACATAAATTGGATGTTGTCGCTACTCTTCTGTCAGGCAGCAGTCTCCTCTGTCCCATCCCTCTGTCTTCCCTCCGGGAGGTGAACGTGAGCTCGTGTTTTGTGTTCATTCTTATAGGTGCTGTTTTTATCCTAGGAGTATGAATACATAAATATAGTTTAGTTTTCCTCATTTTTGAGCTTCATGACAAATTATGTGTGTGCTTTTCTAGAACTTGTTTTTCCATTCGGTATCTTTGTAAGATTTATCTATGTCGTGTGTTGCTGTGGTCAGTACTTTGTCACTGCCACTGCGTGTCCCAGCGGGGGGGCGGTGCACCACGATTCGTTTCCTCCTTCCCCGGTTCAGGATCTGTGTCTAAGGGGAAAACTACTGGGCTGCAGGGGATGCAGAAGTTCAGCCTTGTCAAGATAGTGCCAGATTGTTTCTGAAAGTGGTCACAGCCATTTGCATACTTGTCAGAAATGGAGTTGTGGGAGTGGATCCGTAGAAAGCCTTACATTTGAAGGAGGGAGCCAAACAGGAATCAACTGATAGGTAATAACAGAGGCACTCCCACTTAGGTTACTATTGATTTTATACATGGGATAATTATTGTCACCAACTTTATAGCTGACATGACTTGGGAGTTGAAATTAACTGATGGGACCGAATATCGTGTATGTACGTGCAGGGCTGAAAGCTGAGGCCTTGGGGTACCCAGATCTCTGTCTTCTTCCTGTCACTTAGTGGTTTTATAACCTTGGGTGGGTGGATCCCACCCATGCCCCTCTTTGTGAACACTTAGTATTATCACACTTCCTAATTTTTACCGATTTATCGCTTGTTATGTGGTGTCTCGGTGTGGTCTTGTGTGCCCGTGATTATTAATGAGGTTGAACTTCGGGTAAAACCCCTGACAGAACATTATAAATTGGAGAGCATTTATTTTTAAACAGGCCTGGCCCTATAAATAAGCGCAGTTTGACTTATGGCCTTCCTGTCTATGAGATTGTCATTAATATTTGATAATCATGAGAAGAATTAATATTCACAAATTTTTTCCATTCTAGGTGTGAGTCATATTACATTTTAAAGTATGAATGGTTCATTATGTTTTATCTGTGATCTTGGTTAGTTTTTCTCATTCAAGGCTATAGTGTGTGTTAGTAAGCTTCACAATAGTATATTTTCATTAAAAGATGTGCTCTTGTGACAAACAGAAGCCTTATGTTTGAAGAAGCAAGCCAAAATACAACGATTTCTAGTTTGAGTGAAAAAAGTAAAGAAGAAACTGGAATAAGTTTACAGGTAAATATTACAGAGACCTTATTATTTGTGATACTATTTATTTTGTATTATTATTTTATTATAGAGATGCTAGAGACGTCATTTGATTTTCAGACTGACGTTACTGTTTGGGCTGAGTGTCCTGTACGTAAGCTCACGGTTTGAACGTTAGGCCTCGGGGTGGACAGAGTTGAGTTCTGATCCTGGCCCTGCTGCTTGTAAAATCTTGTGCAGATCACTCCCCCTTTCCAACCTTGAGTTCCTTTATCTGACACTTGGAAGTAAAACCACCTATCTCATACAGATTTTTCTGCCACAGTAGCCTGTTTTTTTTCTTTATAGAATTTAACATTTGTAATCATATATTCATTTGTTTACTTGTTTACTGTATGTCACATCGCAGGGCCGATTCCTTCTATAAATTTTTTTTAATGTTTATGTATTTAGAGAAAGAGAGAGAATCCCAAACAGGCTCCATACCGTCAGTGCAGAGCCCAACATAGGGCTCGATCCCATGAACTATGAGGTCGTGACCTGAGCTGAAACAAAGAGTTGGACACTTAACCGACTGAGCCCCCCAGGAACCCCTTCTATAAATCTCTTCATGCCTACTCCTAAGTTGGCCATTCTCGCTGAATTTCTTTGGTCGGCTCAGTCCTCTGAAATGACCGTTTCTACCTCTCCACTTGGTCTCTTCCCTTTTGCTTGTAGCTTGCCTCCTGCTTCTCGAAGAAAACCGGGGAGGTAGAGACGAAGTCCCAGCACATCTCCCCATCAAACACGAAATCCCCCTGCATCGCTCAGTGTAACCTTTCCTGTTGTTAAAGTGGAGAAACACTTTCTCCTTCTAGTCAACACAGTCCTTCCTGTGCTTCGTTGTTTATGAGTTCTTTCTCAGAGCAGTTACTCTTCACTGTGCTCTGCTCCCTCTGGAGGTGTCCAGATGTTGTCACACTTCTGTTCAAGTCATTCCCCTGCAGGGGCGCGTGGCTGGCTCAGTTGGTAGAGCTCGTGACTGTTGATCTCAGGGTCATGGGATCAGGCCCCACTTTGGGCATGGAGCCTACTTAAAAATAAAGTCATTTCCGGGGTGCCTGGTTGGCTCAATTGGTTAAGCGTCCGACTTCGGCAGGTCATGATCTCGCAATCTGTGGGTTCAAGCCCTGCGTCGGGTTCTCTGCTGACAGCTCAGAGCCTGGAGCCTGCTTTGGATTCTGTGTCTCCCTGTCTGCCCCTGTCCAGCTCACTCTCTGTCTCTCTCTGTCTCTGTCTCTCTCTCTCTCTCTCTCAAAAATAAATAAATATTAAAAAAAATAAAAATAAGTCATTTCTCTCTTCTGTCACCCTTTCTGGCCTCTTTTTCCTTAACAGCTGGACTTGTGAAAGACTAACCTCCTCCCAGAAGCAGCACTTGCTCGTGGGCCCTGTGAACTTTGTGTTACTAGCGTGGGGGTCGCCTTCCTTTCAGCATCTTCTCTGATGTTTCACTAACCCTTAGCACCGTCAGCCTCTCCTGGCATCTTGTATGTTCTCTACTGTTGATCCCATTCTCCTTTCTCTTTTCCATTTGTGCTTTTTGATAGTTTTACCCTCTTTTGCTGATTTTTTGCAGTATTTTCTGTGCTAGGCTACTGCGCTAAGCTGGGTACTGAACATTCCAGCACCAAGGGCTCAATTTCACGTTCATGAATAGAAACAGTTTAATTAGAATTCAAACTGCAGGGGCGCCTGGGAGGCTCAGTCGGTTGAGTGTCCGACTTCAGCTCAGGTCATGTTCTTACAGTTCGTGGGTTTGAGCCCTGCGTTGGGCTCTGTGTTGATGGCTCAGAGCCTGGAGCCTGCTTTGGATTCTGTCTCCCCCTCTCTCTCTGCCCCTCCCCAACTCACACTTGTGCTATCAAGAATAAATAAACAGTAACAAAAAAAAAAGAATTAGAATTACAGACTTATGCCAGTATCCATGAAGTTGTATTTAGTAAATATTTCCCAGAGCAAGCACCATTAAGCAGTAAAATTGCTTGATTGGTTTTCTGTGCAGAGGTTTCTAGTTTTTCCAATCTTCTGTTGTCTTTCTGTTTTCATTTTTATTTTACTGAGATGGTTTTAAACAGAATCCATTGTGTGTACATTTTACAACAAAGATTGGAGTCATCAGGCTGCTTCTTTATCCTTGCTGTGTTTTACCAATTGTAACATAATTCAGTTTTGAGTTTTCTTTGAAAGAAAAGTTCATGACCTTTATTTTTACTACATTCAGTTTCCAAGAGTCAGACTTTGCAGATGTCATTTTCCTGTGTCCATTTTTAGCTGTTGATAGGATTCTTTGTTTTTATTTAAATGATTACTTATGCATGTGTTTGAAAGCCTGATAAATTGGGGTTGATTTCTTATTTAATGCATGAAATTGTGATCAGTTCTTTTCAGGGAGCCATTCTGTTGTCTGGGATCTGTTTGTTGTGTTGCCGATTCACATCTTTGGTCTACATTTCCATATCACTATCTTTTACATTTATGAGAATAATGTGTAGTTGGGAGACATGTTGGTAATGATACAATTTCCAGTTTGTTGAATTCATAAAGTGGTATTTTTCCCATCTCCAATTTTTGTTGCTGCCCCGTTTTTAGGATCTGCTCTTAGAAATCTATAGAAGTATCGGAGAGCCAGATAGCCTGTACGGCTGTGGTGGGGGGAAGATGCTCCAGCCCCTTACCAGGTAAAACCCGTGCTTCTGGATGGCGGGATGGTAATTCTGTCTGTGAAGGAGCCACACGCAGGTAGAACTCAGAGGTACCTTGGAAATCTGTAATTACAGGCTGCGAACGTACGAGCATGAAGCCATGTGGGGGAAAGCCCTGGTGACATATGACCTTGAGTCGGCAATCTCCTCATCCACCCGCCAGGCAGGAATCATCCAGGTGAGTTCTCTTCTGCTCTGGTGAAGTCCCGTGTCGCGTGAGGGGATTTCAGTACATGGGTGGCGTCTTCAGCCGGCCACGTAAACTCTGGACACAGGCATTGGGGTCAAAACCCAGAGGGTCGCTGACCTGAAAGATGGTGTGGGTTTGTTGATCACAGTCTTGTTAGCCAGCAGAAGACATTTCTCGCCAGCACGCAGCGTGGCAGGTCGTGGATTACGTCCTTTCCCTGGAAAGCCTCACGTAAACTCTTGCTCGTAGTCTGTATGTCAGGTGGTCCGGAGGCTGTCATCTGTGCTGCTGGCTGGCGCCCCTTAGTCGGGCTTCAGTCTCTGTCTTTATGTTTCGGGGAGAGCAAAGGAAATGGTACTTGGGGATTTTCAGTGATGGTGTTGTGAAAGTTACTTCTCATGTTTTGTTGTTTTTTAATGTTTATTTTTGAGAGAGAGAGAGAGAGAGCAAGCATGGGAGGGGGCAGAGAGAGAGGGAGACAGAGGATCTGAAGCAGGCTCCTGAGGGTGGAGAGTTCAGTGCGGGGCTTGAACTCACAAGCCATGAGATCATGACCTGAGCTGAAGCTGGTTGCTGAACCGACTGAGCCCCCCAGGCGCCCCTACTTTTCATGTTTGGCCGTTATTTTTTCGCTAGTTTTGTTATCTTTGACTACTTTTTTTTTTTTTTTTTTTTAACTCCTGCTTAGGCCCTGCAGAATTTGGGACTCTGCCATATCCTTTCCGTCTATTTAAAAGGATTAGACCTTGAAAATAAAGAGTGGTGTGCAGAGCTGCAGGAGCTCTGTTACCAAGCAGCGTGGAGGAATATGCAGTGGGACCACTGTGTTTCTGCCAAGTAAGAGCTTGGACATTTTCTTCTGGTTGTAACCGATGAGCTGTTTTTATTCTTTTTTAAGTTTATATATTTATTTTGAGTGAGAGAAAGGGAAAGAGAGAGCGTGCATAAGCAGGGGAGGGGGAGAGAGACAAGGAAAAGGAGAGAGAATCCTAAGCAGGCTTCGTGCTGACGGTACAGAGCCTGACGCAGGGCTCGAACTCATGAACCGTGAGACTGTGACCTGACTCAAAATCAGGAGTCAGATGCTTAACGGACTGAGCCGCCCAGGCACCCCTATAACGAACTGTTTTTAAACTTACTCTGTGAGCATAACAAGAGTTGGGGGGTTTCTCGTGTTTTGTACATGCTGCAGGCTATAGAGATGCCCGAGTGGCTTAAACATGACAGCAGTAAGCAGTTCACAGGGCATCCCTCCCCCCCCCCCCCCCCCCCCCCCCCCCCACCCCCCGGCCTGCTGCCAGACATACTTGAAAATAGAAATGTAAAATGTATTTTCTCCTGAGAATCTTCTCATTGATTGTTTATGAACCCAAAGAGAAGTATAGCCTTTCCGCTTCCCGGTCCCCGCGGTCAGGTAGCACCGTCGTGGCTGGACAGCACTCCTAAGACTGCTTATCTTTAGCGATGGGATATTTTCTTTCATGAAAAAATACTGCTAATCCCGGAACATGGGAAGATACCGTTTGTAGCCCTGTATGTAACATCACCATTTGCTCCGAATGGAAAGCCAAACACCTGATCTTAGAAAAGATTTCTCATTTATGTAAAAAGTCTTTTGATGACATAGGCACCAAAAAACGAAACCATATTAATTGTATGTTTAATTGCCTTCACAGAAAAAAATTTCGTCAATTGGAGTGTCTTTCAGATTTCAGACTGTTAGATTGCTGTATGATTAGAGAGATACGCTTTCATATTTTTATAGCATTTACTCTTGCTTCCTCTCTAAGTCACCGTATACTGTTCCCGCTGCCTGCTGTATTTCAGGCACGTGGGCTTTCTCTGTGTTCTTCCTGCACACCAGGCTGTTGGTACGTAAAGGCCTTGAATGTATCTGCTGCCTGTTGCCCCTGTTGCCCCGGGTGTGGCTTCTCGTCATGCAGATTCTAGTAGGACAGTGTCATGTCTCAGACATTCCCTGACCATCCATCTCAAGTTGCCACCCGGTCCTTCTCTTTTGTTACCGTTTTAATTCTCTGCACGTTCCTTGTCAGCGTCTGGCTTATTTATTGTCCATCTTCTCTGAACCACAACATGAACTCCATGGGAATGGCGACCTTATCTGACCTGTCCAGTCATGGACCCCCTTCCCCCCGCTCTGCCCCGGCTTTGGAGCCTGGTGCCCCCTGGCACATAGTCGGTGTTTGCTGAATAAGTGAGAATTAGAACCAGGCACAAGAGCTGAGAAATACACTTTTTTCTGCTTGAATAATTTAAATGATCCACAAGATTCTTTGTATTTCTTGCCAGAATTTCTAGAAATGCATTCTTTGAAATGGAGACGCCTTAATTTTAGTTGTCAAATTTTGTTTTTTTGGTGCAATTATATTGTATATACCTGTACATTTTAAGACTTTTTGTTTTTAAATATATTTTTTCTCTATGTTTTAATTATCTCAGTAAAGGAATGGAGGGAACCAGTTACCATGAATCCGTGTACAATGCTCTACAGTCTCTGAGAGATAGAGAATTCTCCACATTTTATGAAAGTCTCAAATATGCCAGGTATTGTAAAAAGAGTTACTGTATTTTAACATTTAGTGTCATGGCTGCTTTTCTGAAAACTTGATGAGTAATTTCAGCATGCGGATTTGCACTGCTGAAGGGTAAGGACTTGGTGGCTTTGGTCAGGTTGTGTCTTCGTCATTCCCACCCTCTTGTCAGGCAACACCTTCGCTGTGGAATAAATCATGCCAGTCACTGTTGGGATTCAAACAGTGCAGAAGGGGGAGGCGAAATCCTGTAACAATTTTGTAGCTTATGTACATCTGAGAAGTAAGTGCTCAGATGAGTTTTATCTTCTGCAGGAATGTTTTTAATAGGAACTGTGGGTGTTTTCTGTATCTTGGAAGGGCATTCTCTGTGTTTCAGCAGTTTTATATGAGAGAATTCTCTATTCGTATTTGTCACACAAATACGTGTGTGTCACACACTCTATAATAGTACCTTTTTATTTTTTGTTTTAGATGGAGGAGCTTGCTCATGTTAGGTGCTTACATAAATTGTTACATTCTTTTTTTCTGATAAGATCTTTTTACTTGTTCATGTGGTTCAAATCTGTTCTTTCCTTAAAAAAAAAAAAATTCCCTTTGGGACCAGATCAGCTCTTTATGTACAGCCCTCGAGAACGAGATTCCCACCCCTCTGTCCCATTCCTGGGCCTCTGTGTCTCAAGAGTTGTAACCTCACCTCTGTTGGTAGTTGTATGGCATTTACCTCTTAGCACTGGTGTTCTTTTTGTTAAGTGCTGACTGTGGTTAGTACTTACCAATACTTAGGCTTGTTATGAGGTGCAATGAGGTAATACACCAGAAGGTACTTAACTATAACAGGTTAAACACAGGTAACATACTATTTATTTAACAGTAGTTAGTGACCTGTTAAATCCTGTATTTGGTTACAAAAATATTTGCTGCTATTTTGGTGCTTATTATGTGCTGGCCATTTTGTTAGGCTCTTTCTATGTGTATTCTCTATGTTCAGAAGAATTCTGAAAGCGAAGAAACCTAGGTGCAGGGGAGTGCAGGTTAGACAGCCTGCGGCTTAGGGCCGGGTTGCAGTACAGGTCCGTGCGAGGATGGTGTTTCTGCCGCAGGATGCTGGGGCCTCCACGGCATGAGGTCAACAGCACAGCCAGCAAAGCAACTCTGTATCCACAGATTCGAACTTTGATCTTTCTGCAAGCCTCTTCGTGTCCCAAGCGTCTTGTCTTTTGCCCCCAGGCTGAGAGAAGTGGAGGAGCTGTGTAGGGGCAGCCTCGAGTCCGTGTACTCGCTCTACCCCACCCTCGGCAGGCTGCAGGCCATTGGAGAGCTCGAAAACATCGGGGAGCTTTTCTCCAGGTATGTGGTTCCTGCGATGCTGTGCCTCTCCCCTGAGGGCAGGTCTGCTGTGTGCAGTGAGCCCTGCCCAGAGAACTAAGACAGAGGGTGAGCCTTGACCGGAGGACTGAGACAGGAGGTGAGCGCTGACCAGGGAACTGAGACGGGAGGTGAGCGCTGACCGCTGAAACATTTTCAAAAATATTTACTGTAAAAATTCCGGTTTTTAAAATTTAGCATCATTGTGCTGATTCACAGCTTTCCCCCTTCCTACCCCAGGTAAAATTGCTTTTCCATGGTTTTTTTCGCCATAGCACGTGATCGGCCATTCTGTCTTCAGCACTGTGTTGGCATTGGTGTTGTTTTAGGTCTATGCTGCCATGCTGTACTAGAAGCATACTTTTTTTTTTTTTAATGAATATAATTTATTGTCAAATTGGCTTACATACAACACCCAGTGCTCATCCCAATAAGTGCCCTCCTCAGTGCCCATCACCCATTTTCCCTCTCTCCTACCCCCCCATCCACCCTTAGTTTCTTCTCTGTATTTAGTAGTCTCTTGTGGTTTGCCTCCCTCCCTCTCTGTTTGTACCTATTTTATATTTTCCCCTTCCCTTCCCCCATGGTCTGTTCAGTTTCTCAAGATCCCCATATGAGTGAAAACATGATAATCTATCCTTCTCTGACTGATGTATTTCACTCAGCATAATACCTTCCATTTCCATCCACGTTGCTGCAAATGGCATGATTTCATTCTTTCTTATTGCCAAGGAGTATTCCTTGTATATATAAACCACATCCTCTTTATCCATTCTTCAGTTGATGGACACTTAGGCTCTTTCTGTAGTTTGGCTATTGTTGAAAGTGCTGCTATAAACATTGGGGTCCAAGTGCCCCTATGCATCAGCACTCATGTATCCCTCGGGTAAACTCCTAGCAGTGCTACTGCTGGATCATAGGGTAGATCTATTTTTAATTTTTTCCGGAACCTCCACACAGTTTTCCAGAGCGGCTGCACCAGTTTGCATTCCCATCAACAGTGCAAGAGGGTTCCCGTTTCTCCACATCCTTGCCAGAATCTATAGTCTCCTGACTTGTTCATTTTAGCCACTCTGACCAGTGTGAGGTGGTATCCCAGT